>NW_009199639.1:0-150363 GCF_000690835.1 Fulmarus glacialis | reverse complement strand
GGAAAGAGAAGAGAATCCCTTCTCGTGACTTCTACGTGAGAGAAGCTATCTTGGCCAAAGAAAATATATTCAGGTCCAATAAATCCCTTTTCAACAAACCCTATCCTTTCATGTGATTTGAACACGAAATTCTCCATTGAAACTGATGTTTTTATATTTGCCTGATACAGCCTCCAAAGATTTAAGAGTCCAGGATTTTTCATCTCATTCAATACCAAAGAATTCTCTGCTTTTCACAGAACTATCCATCTCTGGAGAGAGGGAGCACAGCTCTGGTTGGTGAGGAACACAAACTGCCTTTGCAGAGGTGTACTTTATACCCGTACTTTTATACACACCAGATGAAAAAATTGGAGTAACTGCATGTGCATGGATGGTACAGCACAAACAATTTTTCTGTGACATCACTAAAAATGCAGCACCAAGAATTGAAACTGCATTAGAAATACAAAGGCAAAAAAATCAATTATAATTTGGTTGCATCCAGAAAAAGAGAAGCATACTTAATGTTTTGTTCCTTCAGCTTTTGTTTGTACAATAAGTATCTCTACAATAGCAAAAAGGGTTAATATTTCTGTTTTTCTCTGCATTATCAACAATGGTAAATCAGGACAGATCACTCACTCATCGGTATTTGATCCGCATTTCACAGGAAACGCTCCCCCTTCTTTCTTTGCTACAACAACTGTAAACTTCCAGTGTTCAAAAATCTGGACTTGATTTTCAGGCTTTTCCTACTTTTCTTCTTTTAGAGAAGTTTTGTAAAATTTATACTGAAATATCTTCCCAGTAGTGGAACTTATGTTACAATGATGCTTTTTAAACTGAATTGCTAATTTTTATCTGAAATTACATGGATAGATCTCTAAAAGTCAACTTCGTCTCAATCAAGCTTTCTAAGCAACATAGCCCAAACATAACTAAAGTTCACATTAAATTGAGGCTTATTGCAAGCCAATTTAAATTTCCAATGGATGCATTTAGTTAGTTTGGTATTTGTTTTTAATTTAAATATGAAAACTTGAATCATTCATTTGCACTGATCTACCCCAATGCTGCAGTATTGCTGCCAAAGGCAACAACATAAATTAAAAGCCTTAAAAGCCTTGCTGCTCATCTCAAAGCCTGCCACAGAGTCCTGGCCCTCTCCCTGCAGCCACTACCTTCTCAACAGTGGCAGCAAAACTTCTCCCACAGCTCTGCTGTGAGCCAGGGTTAAAAACTGCTTTGGATAAAAAAAATAACCTGAAAAGAAGTATTTCAGTCAGTTCAGTTCCCTATTCCGGTTTGCAGCAAAGCCTTAGGCCAGCGTTGTCCAAAGACAGCATCTACAGCAACACCCTGCTGCCCAACACTTTGCAGTCACATCATAGCCTGAACCACAGGATCTATTCTTTTGACCAGAGAGAAGAAGTGTAGCCAGCCAGGAACGAAAGGGTTAAAATCCAGAGATGACTTCAATAAGCTGAAGGCTCTCAATACTAAGATGCTTGAGAAAGGAGCCACAAAATCCAAAATAACTGAACGGTCTCAGTAATGCAGCAGGAGAATGTACTTCAGTGACATCCTAAATCATAACAGAAAATGAGTTTGGATACTTAAGCTTATTATCTCCTTAGCCAGTAATTGGTGCTCGCAGTAAGTCTGTGGGACTAGTCCCGCAGCTCACAACAAATCAGGGCTGATATGTTCTGGAAAAGGAACAGGTGACAGTTAAACGTGTCCTGTTTAAATGTTTATGGCTATGCCTAATCCCAAATAGTGCTATCTACATCCAGTGCCAGTGATATATTTTTCTCTTGTGGTCTACACGTTTTATTGCTAAACAGAAGCAGCAGCCAAAAAGGCCCAAGTCACACTTCGGTCTCAGGTGCAGCAGGCAGACCCAAAATAACACACATGGCAAGTGCTGACAAATTCCCACATTCACACTCACAGTTATCATCCCTTTCACACCAGCAGTGACACCCCTTACACAATCACATCCTGGTTTTCACCTCAGTGTGGAGTTACGCGCAAGATGCAAGCACCAGAAATATTTTTCTAGATGCCGTCGGTAAAACATACTCCTGTGCTCTAATGGTCTGTAGGTGAAGGTGTAGTTTAAACAAATATCAAATGCAATTTCCAGGTTACTCAGTGGAGATGAGAATGTACAGAGGTAAGAGATTGCCATGTGTGACTGATATACTCCATTCAAAGTGATTTTTCATGAGAGTAAAATTATTTGGTAACATGCCACTAAATAGTCTGTAATTTATGCTATCAATTTGCAAAGTAAGTAGAAAATCAGCTCATTAGAAGAAAAAACATATTTGGAGGTGACACTGATATTAGTGTATGAAAACACATTTTAAAAGAGACATCAAATTCTTTTTTAAGGTTTTATCAACCATTCTGCAAAACGTTTTGCAAAGCCAGTTTTGCAGCTTTGTGTTCCTCCAGATTCCAGTCTGAGACGCCGCTCTCAGCCAACTTAAACCTCCTACCTTCCAGGAGTTGTAACACTCCTTGACATCCTCCCCGCATCTGTGGTATTGCTGGTGGTGGCTGAAAGCTATTTGGAGCTGAAGTGCTGCCTGTGTCCCATGCTCTGAAAACCAAATTCCACCATTGAAAATGACTGCTACTTCAGGCAATTACCTCTGATTGAAGGGTAGAAGAGCGCATGTGATTTGAGAGCCTGTGGAATTCTCCAGGCTATTTCTTGTAAAGAAAGGAATTATGCAAATCTATATAATGTCATCGTCATTATATACGTATGTAGATAGCACTTTCTGGGAAAGGCAGAACTTGTGGAGCTGAAAGTTGCATTGACATTTTTCATGCTAATGTGTTATTTTGATAATTACCAATGCCAGTGCCAGAAAATTACATATATGCCAGCACCTGTTTTCTTCTTGAACATCAAGAACCAGATCTTAGGGCATCTGTAATTGAGCTGAATGCAGTTTTGGGTACTATTCATGGAAATGGAGGCCAAGGGGGGGCTAAGTAAACCTCCCAAGAGAATTATTACCCTTTTTCAATATTAAATAGACCTCTTTATATTGATAGTTTAATTAGCGTGCTCGGATTGTGGGGCATGAGTGACTAGACCTGGTTAACATACAGTTACCAGAAACATTTGTTATGATAGTCTTTGATGCCATCTGATTAAAAAAAATACTCCCTGGTGACAACCAGGAAAAGATTGCCTCTCAATTACAGCAAAACCCAGCATCAATGATACAAACCGCATGGACTCTTACTTGCAGGGTGGAAAAGTGAGCTGTTTTCATTAAGTAACTTATTTTTCACAGCTGTTATGTTATTTTTAAGTAGTTTTAATGCCACTATGCATATTAATTGCTTATTGCCTTCCCACAAGCTTACTACATTCATTATAATTATCGCTTGCTAGAGCAAAGTCTCACATATGTTTGATGCTATTTCCCTCTTCTGTTCTCTCTGCTCTAAATGTATATTCCTCTTCCAACTCCTCCCCAATGTCATGTTTCTCCTTGTCATTTGGATTACATTCCTGGTCATTCCAGCCTGGGGGGAAGAGGTCGGGGGGAGGTGGGCTGCTTTCATTTTTGCAGCTTACTCTTTGCTTCTCTCCTCACATGGAGTTGGAAAAGTACATCAGTCGAACATATTCTCAGCCAGAGGTTTGAGAATACACAAGGTTCCCGCCTTTGCCTTTACAATTCCGCATTCAGGTCATTACACTGTGGTTTAATTTGATCAATTGTTACAGAGTATTTGGAGCTCCCAAAAAGCTCAAGCAAAAACTCTTCCTTTTCTTAAAGCCTGGCTTGCACTATTGTCAATGAAAGCACATCGATAAGTGAGGGACCACAGGACTCCAAGTCCTTCACTGAGTTCAGCACCTGTTAAATATTTACTGTCTGCTCTTTACGGGAGAGAGGGCACTTGCTAACGGATGAGCACAATGTCATTATCTTACTGCTGTAGTAAACACCTTTTCTTTGGACTAGAGGGCCACCAAAGATTGCTAGCGCTTTAAAATCCTACCCTCATAAACAGAAATAAGATGGAGAAAGGAAAGGATTAAGAGGGTAAGTGAATTATGGAAAAGAAGCTCTTAAAAACCATTATCCTCCCCTCCCCAAGCACCTATCTTTGTGAGTGCAACTTCTCTACTTATTCACGCGAGCGAAGGTTCCTCTCACCTCATACTCCTCTTTAAATCCATAGCCCTGTCCTCGCTTCATCTGGGTGATGTGCTGCAGCAGGTCGGCCACTCGGATGGCTGGCTGGAACTGGCCCCGAGGGTAGGACATTTCCACCGGCTCGCAGCTCCGGTACGGGTGGGTCTGGATAGTCAGGGTTGGCTGGGTCATCTCTCCATGGCTACTGTCTGTTTTAAACACAGGGAGGCAAAACAAGCTTTCACCTATCTGGTATTTCCACTCTCATTTTTGCTCTGTTTGTTTTTTTGTTTCTCCACCACCCCACAGGTTGGTGCAGGCAAAAGAAAGTAAAGAATAAGTAGGAAACACACGCTTGCCTACAGCTGCCTAGAAAGACTGAATCACACTTGAATATTTTTTGTGGCAAGGAGACAAACCCAAAGAGATGGGAAAGAGAGTAAAGAGCCAATCAGGCTAACGAGGATACAGCACGTAGAGCGAAATAGCACATTTTGTAAGGGTGAGCTCTGCATAACGACTCCAATGGCATTACGTACCTTTCTTCACAAACCTGCAAAGAACATGACTGAAAGATGCATACAGATGAGCAAGATATTCAAGCGGGATTTGGGGTGTACAATATGAGATAACTGAAAGGGGTCCAAGTTAATAGCAAACAAATTTTTAGCATTTCAAATAAGCCACGCAGGATGTTAGAGGCAAATTAAACTGCTCTGCAAGTTCAGGCCTAAAATTTGTATGTCAATGACAAAGATGTAATATTATCAGAAAGAATAAACCAGCATAAAAATATAGTTATCTTGCATGCAGAAACTTAAATTTCAGATACGTAAACTTAACAGAAAAAGTTTCTTTTTGAAAGAAATGGATTAAAAAAATCTCTATCATTATGCAGATAGAATTGTAACCTCTTATATCCCCAGCACAACACATATACACAACAAAATATTCCTGGTGGACTAACAGAAAAGAGCTTAAATAACCAAACAATTGACTGTCACAATAGTTATTTTTAACAACAGAAACTCAGACTAGATGAAAAATTTAGTTTCTTGCCAGAGTTGACCAAATTTAAACAGTTTGTCAAATAAACCATTGTTTTTTCCTATGATTATGGGCATCTGAGATGCTTGGGTTCTTTGCACATGCAGACCTTAACAGTCTGCATCAATTCTTTCTGGTCTTACCCAAACCCAAGCTATTAGCAAACAGAAAACGTATCTCCCTCAGATAGTTCATTAAAAAACCCCTTAAGACTGCATACGCAAGGCTTGTTTCTTACAGAAAGGTTACTGACAAAGAGCCTAAACACTATCCCTTGTCAGCAATACTACGGTCATGTTTTTGAAGGGATAAAGAATAAATAATCAAATTGCAATTTCAGGGTGATTTTTGTGAGGCAGAAATACGGCCGGAGTGCTATTGTAAACATTGCTATCCTTGAGAAATCACCATGGAGTTTTGATGGGAAGCAGTCAGGACCTCTGCCACTGTCCCTCACTGCAAAGTTGGGTAGGAGTAGACAGATGAGGGCATTGGACTGGCAAACCACGACATGACAAAACACGACAAATAATGCTTTAGCTGTTTACTGTTATATTAGGGGGAAGATATCAAGACAGGCATATGCTCTGTTTTGAAGTTGCAGGACCATCAGAAGGCGAAAGGAACGCCAGCAGCGGACACTGCCGCAGGGCAAGCTGATCTCCAGTGTGAGGTAAATAAGTCTGGTGGTTGAATTATCAGAGATGCTGAACACATCCTGCTGCTTCTGAAATAAATTAGCACAAAGTGATCATCTGCTCTGAAGATTAGGCTACTGAATTTAAGGATTTCTGAATCCCAGGTTGTCATAAACACAGTCACATTCCCAGGACACTCAGAGATTTACAGAGCTATGGCTCTAGCGAAGCAACCCTAGATACAAAATGTGAATAAATTTGGGATTTAAGGAAGAGTAACATCCAAAGCGTTTGTATAATCATCCCTAATGCTCCGACTAATGACAGTGTGAGAACTCTGAACAGAGGGAATTTCAAGGCTTATTAATTCCCCTAGTTGGATTCGCTTTCCCAATGCATCTTTCCTCCCCTATTCCCTATTAACCTCCTGTAATGGAGAGGAGAAGATTTTTATCGCGGACCATTTCCGACAGACGTACTATGCTTAATTTTCCATCATTAGGTTTAATACAAACCCAATTTCACAATTGGCTTCTCTGAGGAACCTACAAGTAATGCCACATTTTTATCAGCCCCAATTAAAAGACATTACAATATCCCTACTCAAGAGGGAGTCTTAAAACTAATGTGCGGTTCTAGTGCTAATACAGTAAGGGCACACGCAGAGCACAGGCTACTTGTAAAATGTAGCTCAGATCACTCAGCTCCTTTGCAGGCAATTATTAATTTCTCTCTTCATCAGATCCTTTAATTCTGGTGTACTTGGCTCTCTCCTCAGAGAGAAGTATCATAGGGAGAGGTGAAAGCCAGAAAAGTGGTGCCCCCTCCTTCCCAGAATAACTCCCTCAAAGCAGGCGCCTGTGTTATGAATCGGGAACTAGAAGAAGCTGCTCAGCAGCAAAGAAGGATCTGACTCTGGCCTTTGGGTTTCTAGTGACAACTGTGCTTGTGGTCTCCTTGGTCAGACAGCTAAAAAATGGGACAAAACCCACTGATTGCAGTACCAGCTCTTGCAGCATGGTCCGTGGCATCGCACCGTTTGCGTGCCTCTCACCCAGCCAAGTGTTTCTGCTTCAAAAAAAAAGTGTCACACAATCTGGGTCATCCTACTGTCAACCGGATGACACACATTGCTGAAACTAGGCAGAAGATCACCTCCTCTGGACGTCCATGACAGACGCATCTTGAATGGCCTCTGCACTACCTGAAAGAAAACCCAAGCCTGACATTTGCACCAGCTCAGGACATGTCAGTTATTTCCACAAGCATTTTATCTGGGCCAAGGAGAGAGTGGAGGGGCTTTTATGGAGACAAATTGCTGTGTACGAGGCGAGCCTAGCGTTCATATGTTCTGCTAATAAAGCCTGATGCAAGAAACATATTGTTCCTTCTCCATCTAATCACACCATGAGCCCGCACCTAAGCATGGTTAATGAGGCACTCACACAAGGCACGACACCTTCTCTCAAGATGTGCTGTTTACAGCAATTTTGCGAACAATTCAAAATGCAGGTAGGAGGGGAGGTAGTAGCAAACTGATCTCTCACTAGGACAATCAACCAAAAGTCTTTGGAGGGCTTGCAAGCAGGCTTTGCTTTTCCTGCAGGTTGCAGCTATAAAACCACGTCTCATTCCTTTTGGCACCGTATTACTGGAAAAGACAACAAAAAATACCAGCCCCTCAGCAAAGTCAGACTTCTGCTTTAATTGTTGCACTAAAAGCAAGTCACAGCAATTTTCCATAGCCCCTTCTCTACGTCCCCTTCTCACAAACATGTCCCCATTCCCTTGCAAATGAGGATGAGTTTGTAGGACAAATTCGCCAAGATTTTCACTAAAGTTTCGGCACTGCTTCTAAAGCATGTGTGCCTTTTATGAGTTTTCAGTGAGAATAGCAAATCAAGAAAACAGATTTTTTTTTTTGAAAGATGCTTGAAATAATTCACTCTAATACTCAGAAACTACTAAACATACATAATCGTGCATCAGGTTTTTTTAATTCTATTTCATATGCACCTCTTATTTCTAGTCATATGTCCCCAATTTGTTGATAGGAACACATACCACCATATTTCATTGCATACCAATGATGGAATACAGTTTCAAGAAATAATCCAAATTAAAACATTTCAAGAGATGGTGATTCCATTCTGACCCCAAAAATTGTGGTAACGGTTAATTACCCTTGCTGTCTAAACATTTCTTAGTTGCAATTTGATTTTGCTTAGCTTCGACTTGCAGGCACTGAATCTTATTATACCTTCTGTTAGATTAAAGAGCCCTCTGAGCATTTGAAATCTTGACCCATGCAGGCACTGATCAAATCACTTCTTCAGTTTCTCTTTGATAAAGCAAATCAATTGAGAGCTTCTGAAGTCTCATTAGGGCAGGCTGTTCAGGGCTCCGGTTCCCTTCTAGAACCATTTCCGATTTTCCACAATTCTTTTTGTGCAGCTGTAAATAAAACAGGTATTCTGCATGTTGCTGGAAACATGCTGTTTGTAAGAGGATCGTTTCTAATATTAGCAGCTGCAACAGCAAAATATGCTGTCAGCTTGTTTGCTAACCCTTTTTAGTGCAACACTCTTACTCCCTATACTAAGATGTCTGTTGCCAATGCAGATATTTTGATTTCTGAAGCTGGCACTTTCATTATCAGCCTAAGAGTTCACAGAATACCCTGAAATTTTGTATAAGACATTAAATCAATGATTCACTCACTCTCACACAACTAGCCTGATTGGGAAACTCTTCAGGCATCTCAGCTTATCTGCTTAGGGTGTAACTGCAGATAATCAAATTTAACAATGTTGACTCCACTTTTAATATTCACAGACTCTCCCTGCTTATGGAATGGTGCTTCTTGTGACTCTCTTCTTTGCTGGAGAAATAATCATGAACCTGCTGAGGTAAACTCTGAGGTCTTACTCTGCCAAGAGAAACGTAAGGGAGTCCAGCGTGCAGAAAAAAGCTGAAGCAGAGGCCAGCTGGGTGGCATCTTTCCCCGTTTGATGAGTAACCCTGAGGGTGAGATATTATTGCCTGCCTGCTGCTACAACACCTTGTATTATATACTTTTGTTGCTACCCAGACAAGTAAAATAAATATGCCTCCCGCCACAGAAAAACTGATAAACTTCTCCATAGATGTCACAGGTAAGACAAAAAGCAGCTGAGAAATTAGATTCCCAGCCTGGAAGTGGCTCTGTGTGATCAGACCCCTGTGCAACGTCCCAGTAAGGCTGCTGGGAGGGGACCTGCTCATCCGGAGCACCTTTGGGGATTAAAACTTTCAGTCCTTTTATAGATGTCATCTTGTTTCGCAAACGTAGTTTTGTTAGTCTGAGAGACAGGAATCTGGACACAGAGTATGACGTTGCCTTCTGACCAGAAAACTAACCTATGCCTCAAACAACCAAGAGCAAGGCTGCACTGAGGTGTCGTCTCGTATAGGGAGAGAAGTTTCTTCCAAAACTTTTGCTTTCATATCCACAAATTCCTTCTGTTTCTGAAATGACAGGCCTATCATCTCTGTTTATATTTTTATTCTTTCAGCCTTGGCAAGTGTGTAACACGATAAGACATCCTTTGCACAAAATAAATTATGTTTGGAGTGGTGTTTGTGATGGATTTAATTACATATGTCTCCAATCTCTCTACACTAGAGTAAGGGTTGTCAATTATTTGACATCTTCCAAGGATGACTACTGCATGGCTAATATCTCTTCCCCTTAAACTAGGGATATGGTGCAAGCTGGTAAAATTAATTTGCTTTTTTGTGTGCATCAAGGCTTATTATATGATAAATATCCAGCTATAATATGCTATATACAATACAAACAGTGGTATGGCAAACTGAAGTCAGAACATCATTTGTCTAATGACATCAACTGAGCTATAAAAAGGCATGTTCCTTAAAAAAAAGCCTTCTGATACCACGTTTGACAGAGAGCGGAGGATGCATCTTTCATTTCGAAGGCTATGAAGAAGCCACATGTGCATAATAAAAAAAAAAAAAAGTGCTGGAGAAAGTAATTTTCTCTAGATTCTAAAGAGATTTTTAAGAATTGCTGGGTAAACACCTCACACAAGTGTATTCTAATCTTATAAAAACTATTGCATACATTTTTTTCATCAGTTAGCATAGAAGAAAATCCCCTTAAAGATGTAAGTCAAATCTCTCTTTGCCTCCTTGGTGAAAAGAGGCTGTCAGATCTACCTACCTTACAGACCAGTTCATTAGTTACAGCTGAAAATCTACTGGCAACTTCCAAACACACAAAACTAGAAACCACTAAAGACTGGAAGAGAGAGTTTTCCAAGCTACCTGATCATCTTCTGGCAGAAAGAAATGTAAGAGAAATTCAGCTCAAGTAACAGCCTACAAGGGCGTGCACCTCCATTGCTCATTCTGCTGCAGGCCAACATTAGCACAGCAAACTGATGTGAAAGCCTCTCCCACAGCTCCTCAGAGGCTGACATGGCCTGGGAGGCTACAACTGAACAGATCAAGCCATTGATTTTCGAGCTTCCATTGCATAAAAATAACTCATCCCACAATTTAAAAAGCCAGTAATGGTGACACTTGCTAATGCAGCAATATAGAATCATAGAATAGTTTGGGTTGGAAGGGACCTTTAAAGGCCATCTAGTCCAACCCCCCTGCCGTGGGCAGGGACATCTTCAACTAGACCAGGTTGCTCAGAGCCCCGTCCAACCTGACCTTGAGTGTTTCCAGGGATGGGGCATCTACCTCTCTGGGCAACCTGTGCCAGTGTATCAGCTTCTTAATATCTTTTTAGTTCTTCGAACATTAGGTTGTGGATATACCCGCAGCAGATGGATTAGGCACAGGTAAAAGCCCATCCAAGCTACAGAAGACTGAAATTCAGGGCAAATTTCTATGTCTAAGCACAAGCCAGTTTTTGTGTGAGACTTGATCACAGTGAGCTTTCTCTGCTTGTTCCGCCCATCTGCAAGGAACTACAGGGCACTATAGTCCTCACCCTCTCTGGAGGGCAGCGACTCTTGTTACTAGGATCCTCTTGAGTAGTTGAAATGAGAACATGGGTAAATGTCCTTACACACTGCCAGGAGATGTTAATGGATGCAATGAAGGACACGTTGGTTCCCCTGAAGAGACTGCCCTGATGATTTCTGCTGAACGCCTTCAAGAGCTACTGGCCATGCACATTTTCTCCAAAAACAACCTCTAAGGTTGTACTACCTCCTGTTCAGGCTTTACAGTACTGGTACAACATGGGCCTTACTGAAGTATTAAAAATAGGGAAATGTACCTCCTTTATTTGTTAGAATTAAATATTCACTTCTCCAGTGAAGATGCTTGCACAAAACATTTAAATCCAGAGTTGTCTACAAATGGGAGAGAAAATTATGGAGCTAAAAACATGCATTACATAAAACAGTATTAATCAAGCACAGGATAGGGTAGAGGCAAAACCAACATCCCCTATATCTTACTATCAACAAATCATGTCACAGCCAAGCCTAGGGAGTCATTCACTATCACAGATACAGAACATTTATTAGCAGAAGGCATAACAGATGGGAACAAATAGCACTGAACTGCAGGTAGTGCCCAAAGACGGATATTGGTAGTGAGATGACTGATGCCCTTTTTAAGATCTCTTTTTCTTTCCCAGGAATGAGTATTAATAAACGTCAAAAATTAAACTTATTTTGCTCATACAGCAACATCCAATGTCTGGTGAATCTGTCCAAGAAGCCAGAATGCCAAGGTTTTAATTTGTCTTCAAGTCACAAGATAAAAATTTCTTCAATGCTAAGGGCTGTTTCACAGCACCTGTGGCTGTCAAATTCAGATGGACCTGGGGGGGTGACCAGTCTGTGTAAAGCATGTCTTAAAAGTGCTCTGTACTTAACTTCCCATGTGTAAAACAGGGATATTGATCCTTACTCAGATACAGTGGTTAGTAGAAGTTAAGTTTAAGAGAGTTTTGAATACATAAACACAAGACCTGTTTAATTCCTATTTCCTCTTTTTCCTCTCTAAAATTTGGGACTTTGAAAGTTTTGGCTTTTTTGGCTTTTGCTTTCCAATGAGAAGCACAGATTGAATCTGTCTATCGCTCCTTGAGCTTCAGATTACGAAGTGTGCAGTTCACATCGTAATTCTCACTATCGGGACAGAGGGGAAAACAGCTCCCTCAAATGCGGGTCCAGTTTTCACAGATGCCGAGTACCAGATTGAGAGCGGTTTGACATATTCCAGCAAACTGCAGATCTGGGCCCTGTTTCTAAAGCAAAGCCAAAGGATAAATCTACCTTTAGACTTTTCTATTGACAACACTGAGTCTCTGGGAAACGAGAACAAACCTTCTGGAAAAAGGACTCCTTTCCTTCCCCACCTTGTTAAAAGAGGGCTCATTCATTGCCATCAGCATTTTGATAGATAGCAGGATAAACGTGTGTATTGTGGCAGCCCCTCCAAGTCTCTGTGCCCCGGTTGTTAGTCTGTAAGCCAAGGCACATAGGCAATCGGTTGTAATTTCTTCCTGGTCTAACTGTGGCCCTTCAACACGCTCAGAGTAATGTTTAAAGCAGCCACGGTAGATTACTGTGTCTGGAAGTGAACATTTACTGTACATAATCCAAAATGACGGGTCTGATAAATACCACTGGTTAGATTCTGATCAACCACACATCATCTTTCTGATTCATAGCGGAGGAATTGCGTTCTTCAAATTCCACACGCAGGCGGCATTCTCCAGGGAGAGCCTGAAGTTGTAGGCTGCTATTACTCACTTTCAAGGGTACACCTCCCATAAGTTTCAGGATAACTTCTTTTATCAGCTAACAGTTTCTGCCAATTTTGCTGTCTCTGTTAACTTACTGTAAAAACGTATTATTTTTAAAAATCCAAAAGCTAAGAGCTGCACACTGGATGCTTTATTTATCATTTGAACAAGAAAAGCTGATTTTCAGAGATGCTGAACACCAACACCTCCCTCTAAAGTTACCAGCAGCCAGAGAACAGCCTCCACCTCTAAGAACCTGCCTTTTTGTTATCCTCTCAAACCCATGCCAAACTGCTTGGACATTTAGCATTTAACTCTCAGCATACACAGAATAAGGTGGGGCCGCTTGCCCAAACCCAGCCTCGGATTTCACCAAATAACGTTTATACTTGCGACTGAGTCCAAAATCGTAAGCTCCCACCTGCTTTGGACATGCAAATCCTCACTTATATTTGCAAGCCTTGAGGCAAACCTAGCTGAACCTCACTCACAGGACAAGGGGGAATGGTGTTAAACTAAAAGAGGGGAGATTCAGACTAGAGATAAGGAAGAACTTTTTTACAATGAGGGTGGTAAAGCCCTGGCGCAGGTTGCCCAGAGAGGTGGTGGATGCCCCATCCCTGGGAACACTCAAGGTCAGGTTGGACGGGGCTCTGAGCAACCTGATCTAGTTGAAGATGTCCCTGCCCACGGCTAGATGGGCTTTAAAGGTCCCTTCCAACACAAACTATTCTATGATTCTGTGCCAGCTGCACAGGCACAACCACCTGCATGAGTCAAAACTAAGCCAAAGGCAAGGTGGCATGTAGGGTATTCGGCCCAGAATGTCAAATCCCATTCACATAAAGAAAAAACTCCTAAACCTTAATTTTTGAACTGTTCTTTCCTTTAAAAAATATAAAATATCAATGAATAACAATAATAAAGCATGAGTAAAACAAAAGGCTCTCCAATTAACACAACACATGACCACAGGATTAATTATGATTTTGGAGCAGAGCCACCGAACAGTGCTCTCCGAGCTATTTTCAAGGCGCAATGAGTGCGTTTGCTCTCCAATGAAGTGCAGTACACCATACCTGTCTTCTTACCTAAAAGCGTAGTCGATGGAACAGTGTCTGATGATACTTTGAGATGGAATTCCGTTCACCCACACGAGACGAATCAATGGAAATCAACAGAAGATCAACAGGAAAAAAAGTTACAAAAAATGAAAACAAGGTTAGCTGATTCTCGCACTCAGCAGATTCAGTCTATAGGTCATATTGGGAAACATACAAAAGCAAAGAAAATTTAGAAATGAAAGAAAAGTCTGGAACTAGTACCTGAGTAGTAGGAATTCAACAAAGATTTGCTCTGAAGGGTTTTGCTTTGGACAGAAAATGAACAAGGAGAGGGTGATGCTAGGTAGGAAAGACATAAGGAAAAGACTTTAGACATATATTAAGAGAGAGAAAGAACAGGGAGAATGTTCCTCAAAGAATACAGTAATATGGGATATATAAGGCTTATCAAAATGAATTATATTTTTCATCTCGACATGCATATTACATTTATTACATTGTCATCATGATGGATTTTCTTTAATATAAGCACTCCAGACCCCAAATATAGCATTGTAGTTATTGTAAATCAATGTGTTCCTGCACAGGATACACATATAGGACTATATTCTAGATACCCTTTTTTTTAACCAAAGGAACAAACTTATGTTTTTGTCTCTAGAAGAAAGAGCCTTAAAAATGACCCCCAAAATACAAACTACAGAGAATCAAATGCAGTATTAACAGTAAAATAAGCCTGCTCAAACACAACGTACACTAGAACCACAAAAATATACAGGTAGAGTAGCAAATTTTTTTTGTTAAAACAATACAAGATAACAAGGGACTTGTTCTTCAACCCAGGACTGTTCATAGCAAATCCTATAATCCTTTTCCCTGTGAGCTGGGTTCTTTCAGCAAGACAAGCATCCCTGCTTTCTCCCATTAAAGCATTAGCTTTCTCTGGACATGAATCCACAAATTATTTCCATATTAATCAAATATTTATGGAAAGGAGGCAAGTCTCAACATCTTCACAGTAGATTCTTTTCTTGATAGTAAATTTATGAGGCTGGTTTGTATCTACAATAGCATACATGTACATTCTTACTGTAATCCATCATTTCTGAAGGCATATTCTTTTGTTATCATTCTGCATTCACTCTTAGAGTTACAGGCATTTATTTATCTCCTCCTCAAAATGTTGGGAAACAAGCTAACACAAATCTCAGTACATCAGAAAGATGACAATAGATAACACAGGAAAAACTATTCCATAATCCAACAGATAAAATTCAGTATACATCAAAGTAATTTCAGAAGCAATTTTTGTATCTCTAGAGCAAACACCACTTAAAAATTTCAAGCTATTCTATGGGGTGAACCAAAGAAGTCACTAGTCTAGGGAGTTTCATAAAGCCTGCAGAATTACCTCCTAAGCAGTATATAGTCATCCAGTAAATGAACTTGCACTCATTCTGCATTCTCCTGCCATATTTTCAGACTTACACCACTTGAAAACATATTAAAATAATCAAATTTCTCATAGGTTAGTCTGCTGGAGTTCTGCCCCAGCTGCCTTCAAGCCATAAAGTATCTCTCATTTGAGGCCTCTCGTATTTTCTCCCCGTGTTTGTTAGCTTAAATCAGACCCTCCCCTTACTGTACTTGGAACGTGGCCATTTTTGCAGATGTATAAAATAAGGTCTAAAAAGAGTAATTTGTTTGCCCAGGGACACAGAGCAAGTCAACAGTCAGGGCTTGGAGCGGGACTCAATTTTTCTGAAATTTGGGAATATAAAAGAACTCATTGGGCCATACTGCCTTTCCAGGAATTGCTGACGATAAATTACTTAGGCAGCTGAAGACATACACCTCACTTCAGTGAGTTTGATTAAAAATGTTACCAACTGAGGTTTATGAAATGAACCATATTTGTGAGACAGGGAGGTAAATTCTAGATTATTTCTTTAGAAGAAAAAGGGGAAAAAACCCCACCAAAAAACAAGTTTCCCAAAACTTTGGAGAGCTCCTCCTCAAAATCAGTCAGGTAGTGGCTTGAGAGAGATATGTGTACACCGTGCTGCTACCTAACCAGAGGTTCTTACAAGCACTAGTGCAATCACAGGAAACGCTTCCAGAGAGGATTTCATGTCAGGGTAGAGATTAAGACTTCATTTAAAATTCTCTTTATACTCCCTGGAGTGGCACATGAGGCCACACAGATCCCTCTAGGCATGCAGAACGGTGGAGGCTCCTTCCTATTCTGAAAATGATTCTCCCTTGCTTTTTGTAAGATTTTCTGAACTAGCAAACCCCACAAAAATCCCAAACCAGTATGAAAACCAGTAAAAGGGATTTTGTTTTGTTTTGGTTTTTTTTTTTCTTTTTTGCCTTTGATGAAATTTGGCTTTATTACTATGAATTTTAGATTTTTTCACTACGGAAAGCATCTCATGGTCATGATCCTGCAGGTCCTTGGACTGCATTTAGCAGGTATCCCAACTGGGAGCAAAAATTATCTATGGGGTAGGAATAAGGACTAGATCTTGATGTAATTGTTGTGACTTACAGCAAATCTAAAGACCTTTGCATTTCATTCATCACAAAACATGCAGGATCTGGAGAGGTGTGAATTTAGATGGTTCCTGCCACTTACCTACAGCTTCCTTTTATCTCCTTGTTCTCACTAGTAAAAGCACAGTAGCTTGGTAACTGTACAACAGTGCTCACTAATGCAAAACTCAGTTCCCTACAGCTTCCAAATGCTGTCTTCAAACTGTGTTTCTGCCTGTAACATTAAAGCAACCTACCTTATCTGTACCAGTCCCACTCCTGCGAGTTGTCTGGAAAGCAGTCTCCTCCCAAACGGAGATGTCACAAAAGTTAAGCACACCCTAATAAATCAATCTCTAGCAAAACTGGCTGCATTTTAAGAGATTAAATCCTCAGAATCAAACAGTTCCTGCCAGAAACCCCCGAGGATGTCAAGATGGCTACGCTGGTGACATGGCATTTTCCTGGACGAGCACTATCCACGGCATTTTAGCATTGCAAAGCCAGAAGAGCAGTTCCTTTGTGCAGGACATATCGTTAGTGCATCGTTGCTAAGATGATGTACTACTGCTTCTCCCATCACACGGATGGGCTGCCAAATTGCACACAATTTATGTGCAATAACAACCCCTTGCACACCCTTCTGGGCAGTGCACAGATGCTGGTGGATGATTTTAGGCCCACCTTGCCTTCAGTTTGTCATGTCATTTCATTTCATAATAACCCTGCACCGAGGCAATGCCTACACGTGACTGTGCTGTGCCACTCGGAGGAAAACACCACTGCTTTCCAAACATTCCTGCAAAGCGAGGAGCAGGCTCAAACACTGCAAGTACCATCACCTACCTTTAACGGATTTAGGATATATTTTTATTTTTTAAAAAGCAAGATATTGGACAAAATGAACAACTATGATGAGCCTGCTCCTCCTCCACATAATCCCTGGGTAAAGCCAGACAAGCTGGAATAGCCACGGACTAATCTATCTTTCAGCAAACACCTATTCTGATTCCATATGATGTCAGAGACAGAGGCTGAGTCTATAAAATCTCTTCCGTTTAAACTCCTGTTTGTACCAGTAAGAATTCTGCCTGAACAACAACTAACAGTGTAGAATGGAAAGAGGGATGAGGGGCTTTGCTTTGGGCCAGGAAAGATAAATGCCCATTTCTCTTCCACTTCTCAGCAAGACCTGAGGTCTCCCTGTTCCAGCACAAGGCTACAGATCTTCCAGAATGTAATTACATTTGATAATGAACACCTCTGCCAAACGATAAAATTCAAAACTACCGATGCCCAACAGGACTGTGTGCTCCTGAGCACTGCGCTGGCCTCGACAAAGGACTCCGCTGCACGCAAACAGCATGACTTTATGGATCACACCATCTGCACGAGTGTATGTTGAAAATATAAGCATTTCCCCCTACAGGACCGAGACAGAGCAGGTGAAGAAATCTGCATTTTTACCAACAGCAGAGACAGGAGGATGGTAACTCTTAGTGGTGAAAGAATCACCGTTACTTCACTGCATACTGTTTTCAGAGCTGCCTGTAAAAGCACTCAGGACTATGTCCCCTCAGAAAAGGAGGGGCTGGTAAGCAGAAAGGCAGCTGCTCGTTTTTGGTGTCCTTCGTGATGCAGAGCGCCAGGCAGCACCCGCTATGAGGAGGGGGACATTGCTTCTTCCTTTACAGCCGCTGGACCTGTCAGGTGGGAGCTCCCCGGGGTGACAGTGCTGTAGGCAGACAGGAGTCACCCAAGAACAGCAAAAGTCCTGCAGCAGGAGGAGAGCAGTGGCCAAGCTGGGAAGAAAACAGCTTCTATAGGGAGACTCATGGAATTTGTTCTGTCTGGAAAGTCATTGAATTGACTGGGACAGGAAGGAAAAACGGGCAGGAAGGACACATGCCCTGCAAGGACACTGTCATCTGGAGATAAACTTGCTTGCAAGTCATTCAATAATTCTGAGGTTTCCTACTTAACAAGTTGTCTTGTTCTATTTTATTGCTTTTGTGAGCTAGCAAGCTGATCTTGGGATTGAAAATACTTAGCTTCTCTTGGTGGACTTTCTTCAAAAAGGAAAGGGGTATTTCCTTGTCACTGCTACAGCCAACTCGGGCTCCCGTAGCTGAGGGTCAAGACAGAGAGGACGACTACCTATCATGAGATATCTGCAAATGCTGTTTTCTGTTGGGAGGCAAAAGGACAATTTAAGAAGGAATTTGACTGCTGCTTAAGACAGACAGCTGACTTCAAAAGCTAGGATGGATAACCCCCTGTAAAACTCTACTAGTTAGCACAAAGGTTAAGAAGTAATCCTATTATGTTATTCGAAAGTTAGAGTAGGCCCATATAGAAACCCTCAAGTATTAAACCCTATTAAGGCAATTTTTTAAAAAGAAAGTCTTCTATCCATATAATTCCTGTATCAGCATGTGCACGCTACTGCACAGTAGAGAACTTACCTCCAACACCTCAGCATCCTGGACTTGGCAGTAAAAAATTTAGAGAAATCATGAAGGCTTACTGGTAATTGTTTCTCATGGATATAAAAAAGAAAAAAAGAAAAGAATCGGCCCATGACCTGACTCAGGCTGTGTTATAGAGAGAGGTAGTGATAAAATTTGCAGTGCTGTCAGACAAGCGAAGGACTAACTGATTAAAAAAAAAGAAAACCTGGAGAGATGCTTTTTTACAAAATTAGACACAACGTATTTTCTATAGTTGCCATTTCAAGTAAATGACTCAGCTGTTTTAATTAGTCTCTCAAAATACCAAGGGAAAAAAAAAATGAGGTCACATTACAGGCTCATCTCTTCTCTTGTTTTCTGGTTGGAAAAAAATGCCAAAACTTTTAAAAATCCAAATTCTGAAGAAAGTGTTAAAAATTTCATTTTCCCCATACATTTTAAACAAGCTACCTTCGCTGTTTCTAGGGTGTCTGTTACAATGCTGTCCTCTGCTACCCTGTCTTTCAAAGATGAACTGCTGATAACTCTTGCTGTCTCTTTAGGAGATATAGCTACTCAGCACCTGAGAAAATTAGATCTTGACTCAAGTCAATTTAATATCAGACAGAAGCGTTCACTGCTAGCCTTGACGGTCCCAAACACCTACTTATCCATCTCACAGGTATGATACACAGAGTGGCAGTAGCAACACATGCAGATGGAATTTGACATGACCTACAGATAGAGGGAAAAGAAGAATTCACTCAGCCTGTCCCACTCAATTTGAGATTACAAAGGTTTCAATGATAAAACACATTTTGTATTATAAGCGCTTCCACATTAGTCATTAGGGGAAAAAACACCTCACTAAAGATGTTTAAGAAAGACAAAAGAGTTTTAGTCGTACTTGTGTTTCAGAGCTGTTCCCTGTTCAAACTAGCAGGCTAAGTGTCAAAAGAAGGAGTGACATTCCCATAGTGTCTAAGTTAAAATTTATTTAATACAAAAAAGTTTACAAATCCACCATGCAATCCACCATGCACTCAATCTGGATCTAACGAGGCTAAAGTATGACTTTGTGCTGCTTTACCCACAAAACTCTTCCAGCTACAGAGGTCTGAGTGGTTTACAAGTATTAGCTAAGATTAGTTTTACTGAACCCGTGTGAAGAAGAAACGGAGGACGCAGACAAAAGAAGAAATGCTGTCTTTCCATTCCAGTTCTCTAACCAGGAGACCATGCTTTCTTTCATAACAATTTCATACAGAAAATGTTATTTCATCCTACAAGTCAGCTAAGTGATTTGATTCAACTCTACTACTCACAAAGGAAAAAATATTTCTGAAGAACAAGCAAACATATGCCTTTTTGACTGTCTGATGTAGTTATTAGAACAGACTTTATAAATTATTCTCAGTAGATTTAGAGTCAGAAGGAATGCTCTACACCTATTTGACAGTTAAAATAGGGGCAGTGTCAGAGACATTTCAGACAACTGATTTCTATCGAGCTTTTGCAATGATCTCTATCACTGTCATTCCTAGCTCCTCAATATCGTGCCCATAGGAATAGGTCCTTTTAAGAATCTAGAGCTCTCCAAGGGGGACATATCCATTGCAAGCAAGTTAAACTTACTGAATCCATTAACATCTTGGCAGCTGGAAGAAAAAGCTTCTTCATTGTGAACAGCACTGAGTTTGGTAGAGGTCTTGTCGGAGGTAGCCACGGGACCCATCTCCCTCTGCGTGCTGGTCTGAGTCTCCTTCTGCTTCTTGGCTAGCTTCCTTTAGGGTATTTTGAAGAGGGGAGAAATCACGGTCAGTTTTCCCCCATTAAAAACAAAACAATGAGAAAATATTTTGAAAACCACGATTATCCCATTTGGTCAGACATGCAGGGCATGTGGCAAACCGCACGAGAGGAAACCCCACAACTTTTTAATATAACCGTTGCGGAGCACAACAAATATAGTGATACCAGTCTCTGAGCTTAGCCGTCCCTCCCAGTAACTGATCTTGCACAAGCCTGCATCACCCCAGCAGTAGGAGTGCTACGTCAGCCTTGAAGAGGGTGGCAGAGGTAAAGCCCCTGGAGCGGGTGTCAGCCGCTCCAGGACGGGCAGAGGCACGGGATGAGGGCAGCGATCAGAACCGCTCAGTAGGAGGTAAAGGGACGTCTGCATCCATCCCACGGGGCACCTGCACCGGGGATTTTCTCCGAGTGCTCCGGTGGAGAGTGTGACCTGACTCTGTGCAACCCGAGAGCCGGAGCAGGAGTTCTGCCCTGTCCCCCAGCAGAGCAATGAGGACTGCACCTCGACTAGATTTTGACATGCACCCAAACTGCCCTGAGGATCGACAGTCAGTGAAGGGTGGGGCAAATTAAAGGTTGAAGTTATTTTAGAAATGTCCAAATATGCCTCTGTTCTGGGAAAATGGGTCTTTTCTTATTTCGAGGAGACGTCAAAAACATTGGCAAAAGCAGAAACACTGCCTGCTCTGAAAACGCTAACAAAGCCAAGAACAAAAGAGGTTCCTCTTTTGCAAACACAGCTAATAATAAGAAAATGGAAAGAAGCAGGAAAAGTGAGCTGCTAAGCTTCCATTGACATTTGACTGCCCTGTGCTTCATTCATATCAGAGAGCAAAACTGTTTAAAAATGAATGTGTGACATTCTACAACCCGCACCTTGAAAAAATATCACACAAATCCCCAGCACCGGCAAAGACCTTTGCTTACACGACTTCCGTGGATAAGAAAATAAAACAAAATAAAAGGGAGAAAAACAGATTACCGTAAGAAGAAGCTTTAGTTTTCTTTTTTCCTCCAACTCAAAGGAAAAAAAAAAACCCTAACAACTAAATCATTTTGCAAAGAGGTTTTTCTTCACTAAAATGACATGCTTATGGTAAGTACTACCCATCTTTTAAACTTCATTAGATTCCTAACAGGATATTCCTTGCAACATATCCCAACAGGCTTTATTTATTCACAGCACATGTCAGAGCGGCATTTACAAGCAAGTTCAAGCACACAGCTGAGCCCCAGCCCTTCAGAGATGGGCAGCCAGGCCAGTTACGCTCATCTGCAAGGAAGGGTCAAAGAGAACTTAAACCTTTGCCTACGTCTGTGGGAAATTACTATTTTAAAGCAAGCTGATAATCCAGACCAGGAGAGCACAGATTTATGGAGAAATGTCCAATGTTTGCTGCAAACTTTTGAATACATCTGTTTCATCTGCTACACCAGTTGAGGTTCAGCCTTTTACAGTTAGTGGTTTCAATTCCATAGCTATTTAAATTGGGTACATCATTACAGAGTGCATATTTAGATCTCACAAAATCTCTACGGTGTATCCACTTCTGCAGATGAAGATGCAAACAGGGGAACTGTCCTTGAGTGATGAAGCAAAAAGCTGGCGTTTAATGATGTTAAAAGCTTTGCTTCCAGCGTTCAGCAATGTTAGCACAGTCGGATGTATTAACTGTGAGCTACAGCCGTGGGAGCCCCCTTTCTTTGTGCTGTGGTACCTGAGGTAACAACAATAGTCTTGAAGTGTATTAACCCTGCTATGCGGATATTTTAATCCTTTAGGTTTGCTAATCACACATGCCTATGTGAATTTTTTGGCACAAAATTTCTCAGTGGGAAACACTAATCCAAAATGCGGAAGTCCTTAACAACAAGCACTCTGGACTGCTGGGGTGAGCCATTACAGACGACCACTACCGACGTTTAAAAATGGTGAGTCAAAAAGGGTGACTTCCTTATTAAATCCAGATTAAATTACTTGTGGCAATAATTATCTCTAAGTCCCATTGCCTGGTATCTTTTCAGAAATGCCAACAAGCTACAAAGAGCTGGAATTGGCAAACTCGTTTTCTCTTTCAGTGAATGAGCAATAACATTTCTGCATGTGCCAGGCAGCAAAAAATAACCCCAAACCCAAGCCCATTAGTCCCCAAAGGCCTGCTTACAAAAGCCCTATGCAAAGCAGTTCTACCTGGTCCTGTAGAAGACAGAGAGGCCCCTAAAACATTGGCTTGAATGCCTAAAAAGAAAAGGTGACATGAGTTTAAAGTTCTCAATCTAACTCGCACACACAAACCAGGCTGCTCGCAGGTGGACCAGCTAACGCTTATGCAAGTTCAGAGAGAAGCCACACAGAAAATTGTTCTGCATCTGAAAACGCTACAATTTTCTTTCAACAGCGTGTTATCAGTTTCCACCTTTCTCCCTCTCTATTCCAAGAATGTAAAAATTCTTCATCTAAATTTAGAGGGAAGACAGATCTCTTTTGAGGATTTCAGAGCTAAGCTTGCCAGACACATCAAGGGGCTCTCGGTTTCTAAATGTGCCTTTTCTGCCTTCGTTACGTGTCTGGATAGAGTGGCAGCACAGGACTAAGCCTATTTGGTCCTTACCATCGTTACAATTCATAGAAAGGATTATAAAATCAAATGACTAGCACTTTCTAGAATGTTAGGGATGTGACTTAAACCCACAGCTAGGTAGAGGTTTATTTCCCAGCATGTCAAAATGCCTTTGGAATTGGAAAAGCATTTATCTGGAAATGCTGTTTCCAAAAATAGGGCACTTCAAGAGATCTCGGTGAACCACTGACAAGCTGCATCAGTGACACGGCTGCTGCTCTCCTCACTGACCAGCCTCCCCCGAACACAACATCTGCAGCACCCAGATGAAACTGCTCTCAGAGCATTAGTGTCAATCACGGGCCGGCTGCCGCCTGCGTGTACCCAGCACGGTCTGTCACCAGGCACTGAGAAGACACTTTCCATCTCATGCATTATGCAGTTGAAAAGGGGAAGAAATAAAGGACCGGGCAGGTATTTGGAAGAAGAGTCTGATACAATCAACACCGGGTGAAGAGGTTGAAATGTCAAAATGTGAATAAGGTGATATTAATGGCCGTTTTATGTTTAAGTGTAAGGACAATGTGCCAAGAAGAAAACAGGAGCCCACGGATGGGAGTTACTGGGTTCCCCTTTTCAGTTCAAGAGGGTTTGTAAATGAAGAGATGATGTTTACAGGCACTATACACACACAGGAGGAATGAGACAGAAAGATGCTCAAAGCAGAATAAAAATATGAAACCAGCTGCATAATCAGGCAGTTGAAGCTAACCCAACCAAAGCAAGGATACGAACTATTGGCAGTGAACCTGAACTAAGTGCAAATTTTAAATTAAAAAAAAAAAAAGATGGAGATTTGATTCAGCTACTTTGGAAACATTCTACTCCTATCAGAGAATAAATATAAAATGCTGAAGGACTATATTAAAATTGCGGAAGTTCCAGTTTAACACTCAAGGAATGCAAACTTAGTATTGACTACAAAGCATTTACTGCCATGGGCATTAATCAGAAAGCTCAAGCAATATTTTCAGTCAGATGTATCTGCAGGATCAGACCCCTGTTTTGCAGAGGTTTGGATAAACTTCAGGGATTATATTTTAAAAGCAGCTTCAAACTCTTCTCTAACTTTTCATAGCAATTTTACATGCATGAATGTTAAATCTGTAACTGCCACTCCTAAAGAGCTCTTGTACATGTACGTTGACAGGTTTAATTTTAGAAGTTTCACAAGGATGGATTATATACACCATAATGTAGATTTGCATGCACAGGTAATTTAGACATTAGGTATAGATCACATAAGTTAAACATGACATTTCCTCCTACAGAAAAGAATTGCATATTGACCTCATTTTCAATAAGCAATTTAAGAAAGCTACAAAATACAATTCCTTTTAGATATTTGTGCGCAGCAGCCTGCTAGGAGTACCCGTATTATTTATGATGAAATCTGCATAAATTTAAGGCAGGCAGCGATCAGCCATGCAAATATCCAATTGGGAGCACTGGTTAAACAGCAGTTCTATTGAAAAGAAACTCTGTCTCCTAAACTTGTAGTAGATCACAAACTCAGTTTGAAAGAACAGTTTCATGCTGGTATAAAAATAAGGGAAGGATTATACACGGCACTATGGTCTGCAAGCCACAGGTAATCCTTTTGCTCTGACCGAGGATCAGTAAGGCCTCTGCTGCAATACTGCACTTCAAATAAGATGTGTGCCAAAGGGACACATACAAAAGCAGAACAAGAAAGGTCAATCTAGGAAGCGTGACCTACAAGCAAAGACCAAAGGAAATACGGATCTTTAATCTAGAGAAAAGAAAATCAAATAGGGTTGATAGGTCTTCAAACGTATGAAAAGACATGACAGGCAAGCTGTTCTCCCCGTCTCCAGGGGCTGGGGAAAAAGTAATGGGGCTAAGCTATGGGAAGGGCAGTTCATTTTAAACTTTGGGAAAACTGTATGCAGCAGAGACTGCCCGTCTCTCAAGCTGACTGGGCAGGTAGGCTGTGAAATCTCGGTCACTGGAGGTCTTCAAAGAGAGAGCAACAGGAATGAGGGTTAAAAGCAGTACAGCCTCCTGGCAGCCCGACAGCTGGGGTATCTCCTCCCCGGGCTCCGACGGTCCCACTTAAAACTGTGGTTCACCACATGCTCCCTTTGTGCCGACTGTAACCTCGGCAGAGCTGAGAAATATTCTCTGGCCTAAGCACATAGGCAGCTTACTGCTTCTTATAGCCACTGTAAGGGCAAATCCTCCACTTACCGGCAAGCAGAGAGCGAGCTTTACTTGCACTTTTTTAGCGCCTGCCCTGGTGAAGCCAAACCCAGTGCAGGTTATTGCAGGGGCAGAGGGAACTCACCAGAGTAAAGGGGAAGAGCGAGGACACACCACTTCTACTTACAAAGCAAACATTACTTGACGCGAGAAAGTGATGTAACGTAGATACAAGTCAAAAGATGCTCTGAAATATTTTGTACTGTGTGTATACAAACATAGGTCTTGAAAAATGTCGGGCTGTGCTCTCTAAGCTTTACTTGATCAAATTAATCACTATTTGTGGAGGACATATAAACTTTAGACAAGACAGGTGCATATAAGAGCCATACAGTGTAAGTATATGCTGGTATAGACAGCCAGTAAACACTGCCCTCTGCAAAGTTTAGGCTTGCCATCACCACACAGATATGTTCTAAATAAAATCTTTCTGGATTTTAATTATATTTAATTTATATTTAATTATATTTTTTCCTAATTTGCTTTCATTAGACTGGCATAACCACTGATTCATGATTCTGTTTTTCCAGCATCTAATGAGAAAACCAGTTTCTTCTTAAAATTCTGATTTAGCAAGCTGACCTGTGCAGGCAGATCCCACCATCCACGGAACTATATGGAGATATTTATGTATGTATGTGGTTACAGAGAGGTATGCCTATAAATAAAATAATGTTTTATTTCTTTTCAAATGTCCCACAGACGGTGGAAATAAATTCAGCGCAAACTCTGTTATTTCAGAAAATGCAAGTATAAATTTAGCTTAATACCTTTGACAGATCCTCTCCCATGAAAAGAAACTCCTGGCTGAAACCACCAAAATAATTAAAATTGGTATGAAATTATGACGAGAATTGAAGGGGCTTCCTACATTGCAATCGTGTCCTCAGTACTCTGGCCAGTTCAGGGGAAAAGGAAAACAACATATTGGCCATTGAGTGCCCTTTTCTTACAAATAACATTAAACTGAGTGCTTGTAACACATACACGAAGCATTTCCAGAAATACTTCTCTGGTCTGATATCACTCTTGATTAAATTTCATTCTGCAACCATTACCCAGCCCAGGAGAAAGAAACAAAACAAAACAAAAAAAACCAACACAGCAAACATTTCCAGTCCTTTTCCTGGTGAGGAAGTAATAAAGCATAGATGTGGGGTTGCTGCAGTTGAAAATACTGTTGCAAAAGTGGTGTCTGTCATTAAATGCAAAACCTCCTTTAAACCAGATGAATTGCTGTCTGTGTTTTACAGCTTCAGCTAAGAAAAGAACCAAAAACTTTCGGACGTGGATGGGTTGCCATCTTACATCGCACATCATATCTTACAAAGCATTAGACTTAAGTGCAATGTGACAGAGCCAGCAGTTCTGTACAAACCTTGGACAACATTTGTAGTGGTGTAAATACAGAGTAACTCCTCTGAAAAGGTTCATGCGACAGTGATGCAATGAGTGCACCAGGACGGGAACTCCTAATTCTGCATCCCTCTCTTGCCATCACAAAACCAAGTTCTGTCCAAGGATCTCAAATCGTAAGCAACTAACTTTTAATGATGGGTAAATTGAAGTACACAAAATGATGTCAATCCTGCATGATGACTTAGCAAGTTAGGAATAGAGACCTCCTGGGTTTGTACTTCAAGTGTGTTAAAGATCTTTATGGCCTTCTCTTTCAGCCACAATAATAACCCTTCCTATATGTTGTTTTTTAATTAAGTGTTGCTACACAAATATCCTACAACTATTTACCCAGTATGCACAAAATATGCACAAAATAGCTAAAAGAGCTGCTCTTATAAATGAATATTTTTGACTGGTTTCACCGAAGCTGCATGTACTCAACCATCTTACAGAATCAGACTTTACAGTCCTGGATTGCAGCAGAACACAAGACAGGCTGAAGGCAGAACTCCAGTCTAGAGACTTCCACAACGCTTATGGCCTGTCACTGCAAACATCAGTTACTCATGATATATGTCTCCATGACTTTAATAGACTTATCATTAAGAATTGCTTAGAAGAGTTAGGGTTGGAGATTTTGGTCCCTAACAAGAAGAAATGCCAGTACAGCCGATGACAAAGGGTTGAGAGGAATAATCTGAAAGAGACGAGAATTACCCTAAGAAGCACAACTTTTAAGTCCAGAAACTGAAATTAAAAATAAAGTGATGTAGTCCATATGGTCATATTCAGCAGATCTATTTGAGAACCTGCTTTTCAATACTGGTAACTCATTGCAACTGAATTTTGCTTCAGGACTAAAACATTCATACGAGGTCCTAGCATGGAAACCAATTCTATTTTAAAAAAAGTGTATATACACATATTGCTGCTCTTATTTTCACAACATTTCAAATAAACGTAAATCAAACGTCTCTGCTTGTAAGAGGCTGTAGCAATTTCTATCAGCTTTGGCTGAGAATTACACAGTCCTTAGCAATTCAAGATTTTCATCTGCAATCATAATGAAACATCCTATTTCATGTGAAACTTGAAACACTAAATTCAATAAACCTTCATCGTATGCTCCTTCATGGATTCTCCTGCTTTCTTCCCTCACTACTGGAACATCCCTCGTACCTTGGCTGTGTTCAGGGGGAAAAAAAAGAATAAAAGCTTGGTTTTGCCAGATCAGGGAACAGGACAAATGTCAATCTGAAAACAAATGCTGACACGTACAGCCAGATGATGGAAGTATTTATTGTGTGATGACTATTTATGTGTTACCTCTACCATAGTGATGTTCCAGCTAGCAGAGCTCATGCGTGATGGGGTACCTGGGACACCATAAGCACTGAGCTAAGAATGAGCTCTCTGCAAAAAATGTTGGGTGCAGTACTAGGGAGATACAGTTATATGATTTCTGCATCCTGAGCACAAACCTCCACTGAGTGCTTCAGTGGGGTGCTATGAACGCATAACCTTGCCTGATGATACCTCTGGCTTTTCTCTATTGCGATATACTGCATGGTGCACATCTGCCTTATTACATCTTATTAAAGCACTTGCTTCTGCTGCTGCTGAAGCTCATTGCAACCTCAGGCTTGGGTGACCTCCAGAGGTTTCTCTCTTCACTTTTCCTGAGTCACTCTCCTGTTCCCTGAGAAAAAAGTTCTAGTATATTGATCCACAGAAGCCATTACAAGACAGCAAAGAGACTGCTTAATGATACCCTTACTTTCTCTGTCGCGGAGTAATCCTCAGCTGACTGCTTAAAGCAATGTTGTGCAGTTGTAAAACGGGGTCACAAAGAGCTCAGAAGTTGATTCATGTTTTTAAATACACAAATCTCAAAATAAAATAAAGCAGGCAACATTCTTACCACGTACTGCCTGCTGGAAGAAGACAAAATATAATGGAAAACTGGGGACTGTTTTTGAGGCAATGGTGCTGATGGGTTGTAAGGAAACAAAAACAGTAGAACAGTGCAGGGGCACTTCTCTGACGTTCACAAGAAATGTGCAGAAGAGGAAAGGTCGTAGCAAGAAATGCAACTAGCTAGTAGCACCCTCACGTTAAAACCGTCCCCTACTTTATCAGGTAGTTAAACTTCGCTTGAAATCTGACTATTTAAGGCCAAATTCCATTCTTGGTGAACCAGTGTGAAGTCCAGAGGAAATGGAGTTACTCTGCATTTACAATTACGTAACTGGGCAAAGTCAAAGCTCATTACGGTGTCTTTATGCTCCTCACACACTTAGCAAGTGGGGAAGTTTCCTCTTTCAAGTATTTTCTGATAGGTCATCGAGAAGCAAAATCACTCCAACGGTGGTGCATAGGGATCCTCATACTTAACTCCTTTGCCTTGTACTTTGGATGTAAATCAACCCATATGGGAAAGAAGTCAACTTCCACTAAAAGGACAGAATATAAACGCAGTCTGAACCATTTCCAGATGTGTCCACAGAAGAAAGACACCAGATCAAAACAAAGATGAACTGTATGAACAGGCGGAGGAGGAGGTTTCCAGGGGCAGCAGATTAGGAGGGGCTAGCAGAGCAGACGTGGCCCTTTTGACAATTTTGTTTATGCCAGAGCCCTGGGCAGTCCGGCAGATTGCTGCTTTTGAGGGAAAGGTTTAGGTCAGTGATATGGCTGCTGCTTCTGAGAGTCGGAGAGGGGAGACCTGTTTCTCTCAGCAGTGACAGTTGCCTTCTCCGCCCCTCCAACCCTCTGGTGGCAGCAAAGGCATCCAACTCAATTCTCCAGGACTCCTTCCTCAGATCATTGATCCAGTCCTCTCCTCCTCCTGATCCTCAGCCAACTATTATCATGGCAGAAACAGCTTGGCCCTGATTACTTTCCAGCCCCTCAACCTTTAAACAACAGATGGCTCTGGAGCTACTGATGTGTGAAGCATTTTCATGTGCCTTAACAACTGCCTTAATTATGCAGCATTGTCATTAGGACTGGACAGGTGATTTAGATCTGAATATCTGAACCACTTCATCATCCAACGGTCTAAACTGACACTCAGAACCTGGCAGCTCCAGAACAGGGATGTTGGCTGAGATAAAGTCAAGTCCTAGTTGTCAGAAACCTTACATTTTAAAAAGCTTATATCCATGGCTGAGAAATTCCCAACAACAACTTTCAGGTGTGAATTTCCCTGCAGTCTGGCTAAATACGATGGACAATTAAAAAAGGTGCAGTTGGGACACTGTATTTGTCCATTAGCATTTGAAGCACTACAAACCATAACTGATGTATCTGTGGACATGTGTTTGCAGGCACAGTTGTAGGTGCAATGGTGAAACAGGGAAAGCATTAACAGTGTGAAAGTGAGAAAATAAAACACAAGCTGCTGGAAAGACAAGGATAAATGGAATGGTAAAAAAAAAAAAGTGGTAAAAGAAAAGAATACAACAAAGCACAAAATTACCACAGGGTGAGCACGCTCAAGAAACGTCATCCCCAGCCAAGTACTTACAAGTAATAGGAGTAGGAATATGCATTTCTTCTAAATATCGACAGCCAGTCAGATGAACAAAATATCCAAAAGGAGAAAAAAAGAAAACCACATAATTAGATTTATATGAACTCTAGGATTTCTTTTGATATACAAAGTATTTGTGCTGCCTCTTGTACTCTCTCTACACTTTTTTTCAGGAGCTATACGTCGGTGAGGAATGGATACTGAACTGGAGACAGGAAACAGAGGTTGTGTTTCCACTTCTGCTACTGACTTATGTCACCATGAATAAATCCCCTCACCTCTTTCTTCCTTAACTTTGCCATGTCAGTAACACAGGTAATGAGACTTACCTTTGCCCGTAAAGTACTTTGAGATTTTTGGAATGGAAAGAAATATGTAAGACCTATTAATATAAATAGCAATAAATAGGAAAGTGACAATGTAAGAACACCACAATTTTGGAATATTTAGACAATGAATAAATTGTGTAATGATAAATCAAGCTTCATCAAACTCTAAAATGCAAATAGTTCATTAACAATTCAAGCATCACTACATATTTGTAGATGATCACTGGGGGTATGCATTAGCTTTCTGTGTCACTATGATTAAGTATTTTCTATTACAGTTTTTCAACAATACACTTCAGAATATTTTGATACGTTTTTGTGCAGCGCCAAAAAATGAGCCTCAGCAATCAGTCGTAAGTTAAGAGGTGATGTCTTCCCTTTTATAACTGGAAAAGGGCTTCTCTGAAAAGGCTGTTTCGCAACAGATCTAGCACGTTATTACACATTAACAGCAAGGCACAAGGGAGCCTCAAAAGCATCAGCCATGGTCAAGACAGGGAAAAACAATGAAACACAAACTTCAACCTATTGCACAACTTTAAAATCCCATCCTTGAAGACACTACAAATACTAGGAAGCGCTTACAAGTATAAATGCAGGGTTCAAGTGTTCACTTTCATAGTTGCTCTGAACACAACTTTCATAAGCACACACGGACACCAGATTCAGCGCAGTCACTCTGTGCACAGCCGCCCCTTTGTACGCACACACTGGGGAAGGGACCGTGACTTACAGGTCTACAAGAGGATTACTCTGACATGACATGTTTTGGCTGGTGGTGGCTCTTGCTATAAACCTGGAATTCTGGCCAGATTCCCAATATATGCCAAGTTCCTTGAATGACACCGATTCCAAGGTACAGCTGAATGTATCTGTAACATAAGGCTATAATCTCCCGAAACCCAGAAATTCTCCATGCGATAGCAATGCACCCATTAAGGTGCAGTGATTGCCACAGAGCTTCACTGTGAAATTCCAAGTTCCCCTGAACCTCTAAACAAAGAGAAAAATCACCAGGATGTGGAAAATGAGAGCCCACACACCTGAACCCCCTACATCCCCAACATTATTCCATTAATTAAACCCCTCTGATATGCCAGTGCCAGGTTTCACACAGCACTGTCAACTGTAATAGTTCTGTGGAACATCTTGCTGTACTTTCTGCTTTTCTCATGTCTCAGCCGGCGGACATATGCGATCACACGAGGCTCTTAGTTCTCACTAAAAAGCTGCATATCCCTCAAGGCTACAGAGGAAAGCTCAGAAAGATTTATTGCATAAGGATAGAAAATAAAGGAAGACGAACAAAAGGAGGATTATATTTTGGAACTGGACAGGCCATTTTGGCCTAAATTCTCCCAAAATATGCAACCTAATATAAGGACTTCCTGAGGAATATTTCCAAACTAACTGTTAAAATTGGTCAGAGTTACAGATCACTAAAACCATGACCTGATTCTAGAATGTACCACACAACCTGAAAACCCTGCCTGTCACCCACCTTAATATAGTTACAGAAGGGACACGGGTCCCCGAATGTGCAAATATCCCTGTGGTAATTCTATCCTACAGCTTGGGCGTGTTCTGCTCAAGAGGCTTTTGAGTTTTATTTAATTAGTTTAACGTAACAACCTAAATCCTAATGCAGAATAAGGAGCTGAGTTTTCATAGAAGGAACTAATCCTAGACCCTACATAGCCCCAAATCTCCTTTTTTGCTACCAACAGCAGTTTAAAGAACTTACTCACAGTGCACCCATGACAGGCTGTCTGATCCTATTTATTCAGTCTTATACTTAAAGGGGTCAGTAGAGGCTTTGTCTGCTCAAACGCACAAGCCTGAGAAGTGTCACATTCTTCACTCCAGGGAAATGCAAGTCACGATTACACCGGAGTTAAAACTGTCCAGATGAAATCAGAACTGACCAAAATCTAATCCTTTTGGGGGGCAAAGTCAAAGGGTATTTTCTCCAGAAAAGAAGTTTACAAATGTCTTGTTTTTCTTGTTTCAGCTTGGTTTTACTAACCAGTCCTGTATTCTTTATTACACAAAAATATTTAATTAATATTAAGGACAAACAAACAAGCTCCTTAGAGAATTAGCAATGTTTTGATACAATAAAAACGAGGTATTTCAAGGTATGTATCTATTAATGAAAGAAAGCGGAACTGCCTTATGTGGGCAAATGCACCCATGTGGGCACTGATCACCAACTGTAAATTAAATGTTGCAGTAATTTGTGCATCCATATACATATGATGATATTGGAACTGCAAACATGTAACTCATGTAGCTAGTGGGTTCCCAAAACAAAGAAAACAAATTTTGTTAAGGGTTTTGATTTTAGATACTGTAACACAGTCGTATTTAAAACACAAATTTTTTTATATACACACACACACACAATTTTTACATAGATATGCACCTACAGAAACTTTAGCAGACTTTAGGCGACCACAGGGTTCAACTAAAACTTTTAGGTAACAAACCTAAAGTCATACCCAAATTTTCCACTGCATAAACATTCCGGCTGGCTTAGTTTAGCTACACATAGCTGACTAAACCCTATAAAACATTGGCAGCCCCCAGAAATGTGCCAGTCGCTTGAGTTTTTGCAATACGGTCTGTTGAAACTACGAGCAACTGGGCAACACTTGCTCAGGCCTTATATATGAAAGGTTGAAAAAAGTATGCTGATTTGGTGCGTCTCTCAGAAACAAAAGGCAGCTTCTGATGGTCTGTCTAATCCTAACCTCAAACTGCCTTCTTTTAGTGTTTCCATCTCTTCTAATCTCTCTTCCTTTGCTCTTTGCACGGGTTAAGAAAATGCTTCATTCAGGAAATCCACTACTGTGCCTATTACCAATGAATTATGATGCCCTGGACCATGAACAAATGTCACTGTGATGTTTTCCAGCTCCATTTGAAGAAAATGCCTCAAGTTTGTCTAATTAAATTATTTTTCTGCATTGTTGCCTTGCAAGACTACACTGTCTTGTTACACTGAGGCATGAGCCTTAGTGAACTGAAAAGAGGAACTCTTTTTAAAGTAAGGTTAATGCAAAAATCAAACGCAAGAGCTTAAGCGCCTAACATTTCTGTTTGTAAAACAGAAGGAGAACTTTGTTGTTAAACTGTTCTCTCAGAGAAGTGAGAGTTTTCAGCTGCGCTCCTCCAAAAGTTCAAATCAATCTGTGGTCCAAAGCGGCCTTTCCTTTTATAAAAGCCCGATCCGCATTAGTTTACAAATGAAATGAGCCTGGCAGGCTTAAGTTCATCTTCAGGGAAGCCTTGTCTATATGCAGCTCCAAGCCTCAACTGGACATGACTGGTGGTGCCCATTCGAGGGAGACCCAGAACCGATGCAATCAACGGGTTTGTCAGCGATGCTGGAGGTGTGCTACGCAGGCCCAGGGAGAGCAAGCCTCCAAAACCTCTTTCTGTTATAGCTTCTAAATGGGAAAAGATTTTAAAGTCGATGAGCCAGTTTATTTCTTATAACCGTGTGTATTCCGTGTGTAACCTCGCAACGACAGCAAACAGGCAGAGAGAGATACAGACTGCAGTGATGCTGCCTGTTTGCACTGGGGGGGTGGGGAACGACACAGAGAAAATGTAATTTTCCAGCTCTAGAAAGAAAAAGGGGAGAATTTATATTTCTAATATTCCCACTCGCCTCCTTTCTAATTTTAGTTTTGAAGAAAGATGCCCAGGTTAACAGAGCCTATGGCAAAGCCAGGTATAGCAACGTTCTATCCATGGGACCTCACACCCAAATTCACTAAACATTGCTGCTTTGGGGAGCAGGCTAGTTCCACAGAAGAACATGTGCGCTGCATTAGGGGGCCAGCTCAGGTCAGCATGAGCTTGGGAATTCTTATATCAAGCAAAAGGGTCCTCAGACTCCAGCCCCTGGAACTTGCTCTGCATATGAGTATTTTTGATTCCGCATTTGTCTGTATTTCTCTGTCTATGAGATATCAACTTATTGCAGCAGTCACAACAGTCAAAACACCCTAAGAATCAAATGTTGGAAAAAGCTGGATCTTGATAGATCTCCCCATCATTTACTTATCTGAGTTAAACATGCATCAGAAAAAAATTAAAGCTAAAATTCAGTGATTTTATATACCTGCTAACTACACCATATAATACAGTCTCTAAGTTTCCTCCTGACCACTAACAAAAGTTTGTTATATTATGCATAAAATATGTAGAGTCCATTTAAAAAAAAAAAGGCAAAACCCCTGATAATCTGATAATCTACATCAGCCATAAATTTTTACTTTTTCTTTGAAGGATTCCTACATATTGATAACATGGCCTTTTGCTGGTTTTCCAGCTTCCATTGGAAGACAGAAGATTAAGCAAAGATGTTGAAACATTGATGTGTATCCAGACATCTCCACATCAATGCATTCATCAGAACGAGAATGATGAAGATTTCTTCCACAGTGTTTGGAGAAAAAGAATTATTTGCCCATAATTCTACCTCTGAGAAATTTCCTAACTGTTTTCAAATTTATACAAAAAAATAGATTGGCAGCAATCACAGTGTTTAACAGCAAGAGTCCCACATTTACATTTCAAAAGACGTGATAGTCTGTTTGGGAATACGAGTTTGATGTGAAAGCTGAAAATTCGAGAAAATACAGAGAGATTACAAGTATTACTCCTCCTTAGTATTTAAAGTATATTGTCTCATAAGAGTATCCTTACCTCTCTGATTTAGCTCTTGGCAGGCTACACCACAGAAAAACTATCCCCAAATAAGGAATTCCTGGTCATCATGAAAAAGCATTGTTTGTTTTCTGCCCAGCAATATACATGATTTATAATCAAAATACATTGTGGGACAGAAATGCTATCAACTTTTAATAGCTTGTGAAATACACCAGGATGTTGAGATGTGCCATTACTCTGACAGTTTTCCTTACAAGTTTTACCTTTCAAGCTGAAAATAAAAGTTTTTCTTAAAGAACATTTAGGAAGGTAATGGGAATGGATGAGGGCTGGGCATTAAACAAACCAGAAACCCAGCTCAATTTTTCCTGAAAATCTTTTTCTGTCTTGCATTGGAGGCATCTGATTTTTTTCTGCTTATGAACTAAAAAGCTCCTGGGAGACTGGAATCAGCAACATCTATACTGTTTGGGATTAACATTGAACAGAAGTGCAGCAGATGTGACTATAAAACATGTACACATTTGTCCACAAAATCTGAAATTTTTGCACACAACAAAAATTGGATTACAAGTCTAGATTGCCCACACCTTCAGTTAATTCAACAGAAATTCACAGTAGTCAGTACATATGCGATCGGTTTTGCAGAATGACATCATTTGGAAAGGCTACTCAAAGGACATCTAGTCCAACCTCCTGCTTAAACCAGTTTCACTTGCAGCAAGTCCCTCAGGGCCTTGTCCAAGTCAAGTTTTTAATTTCTCCAAGGATGGAGATTCTCCACCTCCGAACCATTTTGGTCCTCTGGACTTGCTCTAATATATCAAGTGCCTTTCTTCTACTGAGGATCCCCAAACTGGACACAGTATGCCCAGAGCAATCTCACCAATGGCAAACGGAAGGGAATTATCACTTGCCTCAACCTGCTGGCTACACTCTTGCTAACACCGCCCCGGACGCAGTTGACCTTCTTTGCTGCAAAGCCACGTTGCTGACTTGTGTTTGACTTGTCCACCAAGACCTCCAGGTCCTTCTCTGCAAACCTCCCTGTACTGTTGATGAGGTTACTCCATCCCAGCTGCAGGACTTTGCCTTTGCTAAACTTCACGAGGTTCCCATCAGCCCATTTCTCCAGCCTCTCAAGGTCCTCCTGAATAGCAGCCCTGCACTCCAGCACCTGTGGCATAGAGTTATTCCATTTGCATATGTGCTCTGGATTAAGATAGACGAGCTCAAATCTAGATTTAACTGCTGCTCTTTTTTTCAGGAAATGTGTGGCTGTTTGTCACAGAGATAAGAGATCTCAAAGGAAGAGCGCTTTGCTTGGGAAGCGGCACTCCCTGCAACAGAGGAAGTAAAATCCCCAAGGCTCTCGCATGTAATACTACCTGTACCCTGGACGAGGGGCTGCCAGGCTGCCTAGCTCCTGTTTCATTTAGAATCAAATTACTGTATGGTTCACTTCAGAAGTATGGTTCACTTCAGAAATGTGACTGGTAAAAATATATACAAAATACATCGTTTTCCCGAGAAAACCTCTTGCCTAAGTGGTTTTCTGAATCAGCATATTACACTGTAAATGTGGAGCTCTTCAAATAGTTGCAACTACAATAGTCTACTTCAAAGTGTAAGTGCAAATGGTCCAAAGAAAATCACACAAAATGAACTGTTTGAACAAATTTCATTACCATACATGATTCTTCCAAGTTTTATTCCCCTGTAAACTAAAGCTAACTCTTGGAAAGATTCTAACTCTCAGCAAGACATAATATTCCAGCTGAACACTGGTTGCAAAGAAATTGCTGTGTGAAAATATGTCTCATCAAGACTCACTTGGGAACAAGACCCTTGATCACATTATTTTAAGACATTATTTGTCTTGGCTGTTAAGAAAGAATTCTTGTCTTCTGTTAGACCACTCTTGTGCTACCTGCACAGGCTCACATGCCCACTCCCATTGCCTTATTACCACTTTGTACTTCTCCATGCTTTTTCATGAGCTATCCCTTCTCATTAATTATCAATTAATTATTATAAACTCTGCAGTAACAACCATTCATTTGTTGCTCATATAGCATCTGCCAGAAGAGGCATCTCTTCTAGGACTACAACTTCTTAATGGTGGTGTTACCTAAATAGGTATTAACTGCTGCCCTCTGTAACACAAATGGAGTGTTTTCTCTCTACCAAATTTATTCTTCTTTTTGAAGTAGCAACACTCTAACCAGAAGGTCCAAGATGGAAGCAAAGCAGAAACTTACCTTCTCTTGATAGTAAGCATTGCTCCCAAGAGGATAATAACAAACATCAGAAGACCAGCTATAACTCCGGCCATTTTCACCGTGCTGTCAACTTGTTTTTCTGGTTCCACTGCATTGGAATTCTGGGTGGAAGCTCCTTAAAAGATGGAGGGAGAGGAAGGAGGAGATAAAAAGAGAAATTGTAGAAAAATCGTGCAATGATCCACTTCAAATATTCATTTGAAAGCCTGACAACATATTTGCAATCAAATTGCAATAGACAATTGTCCATCTAACCAAATCTGCCTTTAATAAGGGCTAATGACAGACAATTCAGAGCAGTAATAGGGTGTAAAATCCCAGTGTAATGCAACTGACTCTAATATTTCACAATATCATACTGTTATGGGGAATTTACTCTTCTGAAGCACTCAGCATACACCCAGAAGCAGGAGAATGAATAGCAGTTATAATTTTCATCTCAAATGGCTTAAGTGGAGGTGCAATCCTTACTCTTCGAAATAATAAATGTAAAAGTTTGCAGTAACATATCCCATAACATTAGTTGCAGAAACTTTTTTCCTTTTAAAATCCGAACACATTTGTATTTCTCACTATACTGGAGGCCTGGCTTTTGTAAACATATAAACATACAGTTACAATTATGCTTGTAACAAGCATTAATTCAAGGCACAGAGCACCCCCCACATGATCTAATGTATTCCATGCATGAGTTCTTCTGCAGCCCAGGCAAGACAACATAATTTCTATTTGAAATTTTTGGGTTTTTAAGAGTAAAGCCTACACACCTAAAAATAAAACACATTTAGGAACATTATTTGCACAGCATTTCTTCTTTTACTTCCTTGTTGTGATCTGACTTTAAGGGTCTTTTGCCCCTGCAATAACTGAGACCTTGCAGAATGCTACCCCCTCCCCTGTTGCTGGGATTACTTGTATAGCACTTATTATATACCTTAGCTCTGCTGACTTCACTATTTGCTGCACAGAATTTTTCCAGATATAGCTTAAACCACTGACTTTGATTTAGAAAGCCCCACGAGATTTGAGTCGTGGCTACTCTAAAGACTAAATAAGCCTATCTTTATTATATTCCTGATACACTTAACGACTCCTAAAAATATCACCATTGCATTTGATGAAGTTAAATGAACTCATGTTACAGGAGATCACAATCTTATCTTGGGCTTCACCTTTGCTGTTGGAGTCAGCCAAGTCTCCCTCTACAGCTAAACACAGTAGGAAAAGGGAATCAAAGGTGAAAACAGAGTGCTGTCATCATTGCTCTTTTAACAACTCTGTTGCTGACCTTCAGGAAAAGCTGAATCACTTCTGTTCATGAAGTCAGTTGCTTGGGGAGATAATATTCAATTGAGTCCATATGCTGGTGAGACAGCAGAAAGCCTCACTGGGTTATTCTTTTGCCCATTTGCCACACGTTAAACTGCATATGCTTTTAAAAAATCTCTGTCTGCAAGAATGAGTCCCAATGGTTACCATGATCAAATCATATAACTGAATATAGGGCTTTCTGATACGTTCTGAATAGGGCCGTAGCTGATGGACTTCCAGGGATGGGGATCTGATCTTGAATAAGGTGTTATATTCTCCTCTCACCATATCTTGAAGAGTACATATAGAAAAATGACACGATGAATGCAAACCAAGAAAACTCACCACATGCAGTGAAAAAACTATGATTTCACTTTTCCTACAGCTAAGCTGTTAATCTAGTTTGCCACAGCAAAACACAATATCTACCAAGCAAAAATGCTGGCTGTTTGAAACACATATGTAATTTTCAGCTTTTTGTCCCGGACAACTCTACTGCTCTGCTGCATCCACCAATTTTCCCATTCGGTTAAGAGTTCACTGGTAACTACTGTGCGCACATGTCTGAAATGCATTAATGGGACTCCTGAGCATGAAAATAAAACAATGTATTGGTTGCATATTACCATCTTTATTTGACAACATCTCTTATAATCTTGGATCAAATCTGCCCAAGAGGTGAGCTATATGCCATCGTACAGGCAATCCCGACACTATCACACAACAAAGTAAATGATAAAGGTACATTTTTTCCCCGAAAACAGCTAAAACTATTCATTTGAAGTGAAGCTCAGAAGTACTCCAAATTATCCTTCACTTGAGTTGCAGTTACTCCTATGACCCTAAATAATAGGTGTTGAAGAATGGTTTTCTACCACAAACAGCACAGTCAGACCCCTTCCATTTTTGTACCATCTGAATACCCTCATGAATTGTGAGCCACGTTAAAAAACCATTAAGAATGTGATGTCAACTCCATCTTCTAATCCACTAGATCGATTTGATTTTGCCAGGCTGTTGCTTGTTACTACAGGCAATGTGTGGTCAGTGTATTTTCATTTGATATTTCTTGTCCCATTGTAGACTACTGCAGTTCCAGAAAGAGAATAAAGGCTTATTATCCATCCTGACACCTACACACTCTGGTGACTGATTCACTTGAATCTTCTATGTAACTCTTTCTATCTATCTTGGCAAAGGCCAACAATTCCTTTAGGCTACTAGTCCAACCATTTGTAAGTTGTCTCAGCTAATAGCGCTAGGAATTGATAATACGACAGTGTCAGTAAATTCCTGGGTCTTGGATTCTTAAAGCTTTGCAATGAAACATTACCACAAAACTCCCTTGTTTTTTCTGCCGTTCCGGCGTATCTTCCTTGTAGATGCCTAAATCTATTGTGGTTGCTTGTACTCCCACCTGCACTTCCACCAGCTGTAGGTAAGGAGAACGTTTCTGTTCTGGCAGAAGGAGATCTGTGAGCTGTTTCTGTACTTGCAGAAAATGACTTCTGCTGCTCCTGAGAGTAACACTCTCTTAGAATTCAGTTTTGCTTCTCTCCTTTACTGGCGTGCAGGCAGATCTGCAATCCTCTGAGCACAGAAGCCCATAAAAACTGCTCAGATGGCCATTTCATACAAATGTCTTTAAATACACTTGGAAAGCTCTGCACTACTGTATTTGAGGGGCCACCCTTTTCTTTTGGAAAAACAATCTTTATATGCTTAAGTATATTAAAAAGGGAAAGAAAATAAACTATAACCATATTTTCTAGTGGTTACTTCCACCGCATTTCCTGGAATAAATTGTTCCTTGTAACTGAAGCTGGGTACTGGAATAATAGGATATAGAACAGGTCACCACTGTTATTACTGTGTGTATTTCAGTGGCACCCAGAGCCCCCGCTAAGGCCAGGACCCCATTACACTGTACTAACATGAAGTAGGACAATTTTCTGCCCTGAGCTTACTTTCTTAATAAGGAAGGCAAATGATAGAAGACAGTGCCAGAGAAGCGAAGACTGTAGGTCCCTTGACTCCCATCTGTGCATCATCTACTAGGCCAGGCTACTACTTTCAGAGATATACATTTAAGTATTGTACAAAATGCACATTCCCAGAATCTTGACCAGTGGCACGAATGTGACTTTCACAGGCATCGGCATTCACCCAGCACTCCATTTTACGTTCATAGCTATTTCAAGATTTTAGTCCTTTCCTACCAACCTGATTTACTTTGCTTTTTCAACGCCTTTCAAGATTCCCAGAGATCCAGCATCCACGCAGTGAGACAGAACACGCTACATGCAGCACATTCATGGGAGATACTGTTCTGGTGATGCTGCAGAGATGCAAAGAGAGCAGAGCAGGGTTCTTTCCCAGAGTCGCCTGCCTCATCAGCCCACGAGAAGTCAGGTTTTTTTTTTTAGTAACGCATATGGTTTTTTTTTTTTAGTAACGCACTCACAGGCACCCAAGGTCTAATCCAGCTATACTGCTGTGGATTCATAGATACCTAAATCCCAGACTAGTTTAGCAAGGTGCAACTACGGGAAGCGTGGTTTCATATTGTGCTGGCTCCTTGCGGCTTTCAACCTTTTAAATTCCTCCTTGCTTCAGATCGTGGTTAAAGCTGGCCCTGCAGTGGCTGAGAACTTAAGAACAAGAATTTTGAAATCCAAAATTAATTTCAGTATAGAAGGCTGCCATTTGTATTTCAGAGTTAAATCTTCCAGAAGATTTCTTCAGCTCAAAGTGTTTCTGTCCACAAGGAAGAGATGACGTGTTTAGCTACTTTGAGCCGGGAGATGGTTTGCAAGTGATTCCAACAGCCTAAACTCAAGTTTTTGCCAATCATAACTAAAGAGGAGAACCTTTTCAAAATGCTAAGAAAGTGAAAAATCATCCACTTACCAGCAAGCGTTCATACGTAGCGCTATATGCTCCTAGAGCGATATTCGTATGTACCTTAAATCCTCTTAAAGCTTGTGCAAGGTAAGTAATAAATTATGTTATTTACTTTATAGATCTGGAAAGATTAAGGATATGCCTTTGGCATCGCAGGCAGCCAACAGCAGAGCTGAGGACTGGGATTTCTGGACTGATACCCTGTGGCAATTCCATCAGACCATGTAACCCCTCACAGGTGGGGACGGGAGGGACAGAGGGAGAAACAGCAACGGCAGCTAAGTGAAAGACACCGTGGCAACCTTTCACCCAGCAATTTATGCACAGATATATTATTTGAAAACAATAAGCCACCAGATATAAAGTGACCGTCTCTGTGGAGGTGGCACACTGAAGAACATCCAGGAAAGAACGATTATTGAGTGCATGTAGCTAAGCAGGACTGATAATACAAGTTTCTTCTATAAAATCTATTTCACAAACTGTAATTTGAAATGTTCTTTATTTAAAGCAGCAATTCCAATATTGCATTAAAAAAAATGTAACTGACAGAAAAAAGAATTCAAAAGAGCCATTGGCAGGAGGAAAAGACGGGTATTTCTATGAGACTTCCAACTGGCGAGGCATAAAGAACAAAGTCCTGTGCTGGAAGTGGTACCACAATCATCAGCAGCCGCGTCACTGCACAGGGGAGAGAAGCACCCGATACCGCAACAGGAGGAGAAGAGAAAGCAACCAAAATGGCTCTAAGGACAGCTGGGTCAAATACCCGGCGGCAAGAAAGAGGCAGTGCAAGTGTAAATGAGGGAGGGACAAAGTGAGAGAAGGAACACAAGTAATGGGAGGTTCAGCCACGACCAGGTGACAGGAAAGACCCAGCAAGGCGACAAGTCAGTCTGGCAAAGACTAGGTGTGGTTTCAGATTTGTAACACCTAAGAATACAACTTCTTCAGATAGAAAGTCACCCTTGAAACAAAAACCAATCAGAAAAATTACTTCAAAGCATTATTTAACCCAGAAAAACTAATGAAAAATAATGGGTTCAAAGTCATTATGAGTTAAAATGAGCTGCTCAGAGTAATTTCTTTGTAGCACATAATGGCCAGGCAGCATGCTGAATGTAAAATTTCCTAATAGACCTAGAGGCTTATTTTCAAAAGACAGTTATTCTCAAATCACTTGTAAACATGATTTCCTTTTTCTTTTTTTTTTTTTTTTTTATGGTGCTTTCCATGTGAGTGGCCTACAAATGATTAAAGCATCTCTGCAAGTAGAAATGTTTTCCCTTATGTTTTCAGATCCTGATTATATCTATACCTCTGAAACACAGGCTCCGATACGCAAACCCGAAGGCAGACAGGTACCTCTAAGAATGATAACGTTGAGATAAAGGTGGAAGGGCACCGTTTTACATCTTGATCCGGAATACCTGTTAGCCAGCACTACCCAGCAACAACCCTCTGCGTCAGCAGGCCACATGCAGGGGTTGTGGAAGACAGACCTGTATGCAACCCTCAGCAGTGTATACCAGAGTACTGGGACCAAAGCAAGCTACGCACGATGCGGGTGCTTCTGCGTATCATAAGGCAACAAAGTAAAACAGCTCATCAAATCTGAAAGACAAATTCCACTTTGGCTATTTCTTTGATGTAATTCATTAAAAAAAAGAATACCACCAACAGTATCACTACACGTAACGTCACTACGCCAATTTCCTGCCTCCAGTTATTGGGGACTGCAAACAGCACAGGCTTGAGACTACAGTGAGACATTCTCATGTCTTTAAAAAAGCTCAAAAGGAATGGAAAGAATGATGAGAGCCAAAAGGTTTCAACCATATTCTAAGCGGAGAGAGCACCAAAACAAAGCAGTCTTGGAGAGAAGGACAGACCAGAATTTATATGAGGGATTATCAGGCATACAAGTTGAATCTGTAGGAGGATGAGGGTAAACACACAGCAAGGAATCAAGATTAGCATTACTAAACTGAATGAGAATTATAAAATAGCAGTAAGAGAATAATTGATTCTGGAGATTCCAGGCAAATCCACCACAAAGGCTTTTCTTTTCTCCTCCTGTTTTCTTCCTCTCTCTTCAGAACAGAGGCACATAATTTGTGCTAAAGGCAGATATATGGCCCCCAAGAATCAGAAAGGTTATTACACTTACTTGAAAGAAGAGCTCAGATGAAGAGCAGCTGTTGCGATGCCTACAAGTATGCAATGGTTCAGAGGATGAGAGCACGTTTCCATTTTAACTCTCCACTTTTGCAGAGCTATTTAGAAACTAGCTTGAAATTATAAAAATGGAAAACAAGTAAAATTCCCATTATCACAAGCTCAAATTTACAGATGTGACTTAATTTTTGCATGGTCTTAAACAGACACAGGGAGATCAATCTTTTGACTGATACAGGCAAAAACTTTACAGTGCATGACGATGCTACGGATGTATAATAGACTTGTCGCACCCTACGAACAAAAACTAATTAACCTTTGCACCAGCCAGTCCCCTCTAAGCAGTTACTCTGCTCCCATCACGGTTATCATTACAAATCCGCAGCCACACCAGCTGCAGAAATTACAAAACCAGTGAGCGAAGTCTGGAGGTGGGTATAAAATGAATACTGAAATAAGGCCACCTTTTGAGCCTGGCTGATCAAAGGTGCTTGAAGTACCACGGTGGCCTACAAAAACCGTGCCCGATAAGACTTCACCCTCGAGCTGACTGAGCAGCATGCAAAGGAGGATACTCACCGCTTTACAGTAAAAAGGGAGTCATATGGCCAATGCATTAGGGAGTCTGTGTATACATGCTCTACGTGTGCTGCATAAAATACTGGGAAACTTTCTGTACTTTGCCAAGTTCAGGCAGCACTTTCAGGCGTGTCTTGAATGAAGAATTTTTTTTTCCTCTACAGTGGTATTACAAAACAGCCTCTTTCACACCTACCTTTCTTGTGACATTGTCACATATCCTGATGCTACCATATAGTTTTTTAAATGCCCAGCTCCCAGAAGAAACTGAGAAGCTAATGCATTAATAATAACCCTGCTTTGAACATTGGCTCATTGTAAAATCTATGTAAGGAAACAGAGGCATAATGTATTTGTAATAGCCTTGGGTTTGTCATGCCTTTGGAACTGCTATTTAAGGACACCGACAATGATAATCTGTTTATGAAAAACTTTTAAAGTGATCCACAGTACCTGACCAGCGGCTAATACACCTTAGAAAGCACCTTCACATATTGGGAAATGGCAAAGAAATACTGACTACCCAAATAAGTTGGTGTAAGTGTATGAGGGTTAGGAACATGCAACACTGCTGTCCTCTGAAATATAAGAGCCCTCCTCCAGCTTCTGCACCCGCGGCTGCCCCTTCTCTGCCCCACCTCTCAGCCCCTGTGCAGAAGGCTTCAGGGGACATTCAGATGGTTCTTCCTGCAAACGTGCCGGCAGAAGAGAGGGGAAAAAAAACCAACTCTGAATTTCACGAGTGAGTCATCTTGCATTGCCCCTTGCGTTAAAACTAAATAAACCAAAACAAATCCTTTCTGATTTGACCTTCACTCCTGGCTTTAATATCCAACTACTGCTTCCCCCTGCCCCCCCTTTACCTGGCTCCTGGTTCATCTGCAAACAACGGTGATGGCACAACCTACCAGCCACAGCCACAACACGTGGCCAACGGCCTCCATAGCGCTCCGGTAAATCCACGCCTGCTTTGATTGCAGGAGGACTTGGCTTACACAGCAATAATCAATTTTATTCTGCTTTTGCTGAAGACCTTTCTTTTCTGAAGCGACCCAGTGTATCCCAGCAGTGGATGCTTTGAATTACAGAGGTGATATTTTCAGTCTACTGTTGCTAATCTATCCCAAATTTTACCTTAAACACTGTGCCTCTCCCCTCCGACTGCTTATTTTAATTGGGGAGCCCAAGATTAGGGTCTGTCAGTGCAGCAGAGCTCTAGAGTAGACACTGTCCCCTAGAAACCGGGCTGAGGTTATCAAACTGAGTTCACTTGTGGCCTCATCCAGTTCTGCACCAGCTTCTTCACTAATTCGAAGTTGGTTCATTAGCTCCCTGGGTTAAGGAAGCCCCTAAAGCCGGTATTTTAAATCCCTCTAAGTCTTGATACCAAATTTGGTGAAAATAAAGATGCTTACTGGGTTAAGTGGGCATCCACATGCCAGGAAGTTTCAGTTGTCTTCTCCGCAGGAAATATTTTTCAGTAAGAACAATGTAAGTGTGTCTGTTATTAACAATTAATTATGGTGATACATACACTTGTGCTAAAAAATAACTTTTAGAAGGCAGAGATTTGTTCACAGGAAAAGAAAAAAAAAACCACTTTCATGCATTCAACTTAAAAAGTGTTATAAAACTCTCTGAAATAAATAGCAAAACACAGAATAAACCTGTCAAAGGAATAACATTCCAGTGTATCAGAAAACAAAATGCAGTAACAAACAGATCTGAAGTGGGATTAGATCTGTTTAAAAAATACATTATCTGTCTACAAAACTATAATATATTTCAGAAAACAACCGAGCCCTCTTAAATGAATTTGAGGGAGCAAGAGCTATTAAATGAACAGTTTTCATATGCAGCAAAACTGTGTGTGAATAGTAGGACTTCTTTTTCTCCTGATTCTCCATTGTTTTATGCAGTCTTTTTTTTCTCCCTATGATTTCACTTTCAGACCCAGGTTCACTTCTGAGGTTTGAAGATTGTTATGCACTCATCGCTGAGGAAGTTCCCTTTTCCCAGTGCTGATGCAAAAAAAGCAGGACCATTTTTCTCCATCTTAGAAGCATTTGAACTTCACAGTAATTCCAGTGCCTTTTTGCCCCTGTACTATTACAGCTGCCCTGATGTGTACTTGAAGTAACTGTTGGGTGAGGAAGTCATAGCTAGACAGGTGTAACTGGGAGAGGAACACCCCTACAAAAATTTAATCCATCCCAAAACTGAAAAACCAACCCTCCTTTCCCCTCCCCTTTCATATTAATCATATGTAACTCTGTTACATCCCAGTAAGTCATTCTATACACATCAGGCTAAAGCAGAAGAAACCATCTCCACAAACTGATGGGATTTCCTCTCTGTATTTAAATTTCCTGGAGTGAAATGATGGTACTAGTCCCAGTGCTACATACTACAAGGCAGGTTTATGACACATAGACCTCTAAGTTCATTCTGATGGAAACTGCAAAACCCTTGAGAAGTTCTGAACCTCCCCACTAGTGATCTGTGAATGACTTTACATGGTGCTACTGAGGCTCAATTCTGCAAAGTCTCCGATTCCAGCACAAGTTTCTATACAGAGGGCTTACAGAACGAAGTTTTCATTTTCTTATCATCATTTCTTCAACAGCAGTACTCAGCTAAGAACAAGCATAATAATCTGCCCCAGAAAATGCTGTAGCTACTTTAATTAAAAAATGCAAGATCGTCTCCGAGCATGCTCAGGGAGATATTCAGCCTCTGCAGAGGGCCAGTAAGGGATCCACGGGGGTCTTCAGTCATGCTCAAGTGCTCCTGTGAAGATTTAAGTGGTGTTTACTCCTGCAGATGACCTTCTGCACAGGTGTATATTCACCTCGGTGCAAAAGGAGTGCCAGGTAAGGAGTGCCCCCTTTACACTGTAGTTAGAAGAATTGTAAAAGTATTTTCCCATGCAAACCAAATATGAAACAAGAATTCATGAAGCTGCTCAGGCTTCTGGAAGTTTGAACATTTTTCCTTTTCCTGAACTGATAATCACCTGTGCTCAAGAGGCTGGGCGGGTTTCGCGTGGTCACCTGTTGCCTACCTATTACTGCTAAGAACAAGCAAAATCGTTCCCAGGCAGCATGCACAAGAAAAAAAAAAAGGAAAAAATAAAAATGTACCTCATAATGATTATTAAAGTTCCATTCTTTCATTTGCAAGAACTCACATTTTAAAGAAAGAAGAAATGAGTATCAAGAGATAAGGAACCATTAATGAGCCCTCTGCCTTGGTTTCAATTACACTGTGAAATTAATTTAATGCACTTTAAGAATACAAGAGGTAACTGCTCTCTCTTGGTAAGAGGTTGCAATTTTCTCTAATAAAGTGTCAATATAAATATGTTGCTTTAAGACAGGGAAAACAAGTCAGTTAATTCAGAAAGAATGGGACATATTAAAACAAATGCTATCAAGGAAACCAAATGGCAAAACTAATAAATAAACTGGCTGAACGAAAATTGTATGGCAGAGAGCTGGTAAATCGGGGTTTAATTAGAAACTTATTTTTAAAGAGTGTTTTATGCTAATGATATGCGTCCAAGTGACTAATGCTGTGAAAGACAACATTACTCCAGTAATTTAAAAAAGAGGAGTAGCCCATGTGAGGAGAGATGTTTATGGCTGGAAGTGGTAAGAAATCTGAGACCAATGAACCTGAAAATAAATGCATACGTAGATACAAAAGGTTAATAATGTTGTGGATTTAAAACATGTTGGCAAAATGTGAAATGGCTACACAGACTGGACAAACGCAGAGAGCTTTCTGATGGACTCTCAAATGTCACCACAGCAAAGGCTGACGATGAGTCCCTGCCACTGGCCCTTTCCACCGGCACCAGCCGACTCTTGTGCTGAGACACTGGATGGAAGGAAACGAGCTCAACAGATGTGCTTGCCCAGTGGGTATCTACTAGCCCTGCTGTGGAGGATGCACTACTGGTGTCATGACCTAGTGCCCCGAAATGCTGAACACCCCTCCCCGACATTTAATAAGCCAATACACAAAGACTTGAGAGATCTTTCCTGTGACCACAAGAATCAAGTTCATCTAAACAGGAGCAGCAGGCAGAAAACCATGCAGAAGAGGACACCGCCGGGAAGCAGCTCCTGCGTGGAGCTGAACTGAATGAAAAGGGGTCAATCTGAACAATCTATTTCTTGCTAAAAGGGGAGGAGAGAAAACTGGGAAATCTCCAAAACTCTCTTTAATGGACTAAAACACTTTTGAAAGAGTTGTCTGTTTTCATTTTCATGGTTTTGAGGCAATGGGACATACAAAGCAAATTGCCTCCCAGCCTGCTGAAGTAGCGACAGTGGAACAGCCTCATGCGTCTCTCAAGTAATTAAAGCTACTCAGCTTCTGAACAGGTGCCTTGCAGCAACACCCAAGATGTGTTATAATCCCCCAGTAACACACTGCCTAACACATTTTATTGCCTAATTACTCCCACACTCACATTTACTGCCCTTGTTAATCCAGTACTTCAAGAGAATACTCGCCTTGCTTAAACACGTCTTGATCCTAATCTTCCTGTCATTGGTGTAAATCAGAACTCATTTCACTAACATTAATGGAGCTACTGCAGTGTCAAATGTCTAGGAACGGAAAAATCAGGCCTATAGCCCAAAATGAACATTTAGTCTGGCACCAGCCGTATGTATTTACTTTCTTGCGTCAAAACAAAATATGCTTTTTCTCTGGAAACTCAAAGTGGAGCTTTTAAGCTGTCAATGCTGAGATTAGTCCCCACTCCAAAAAAGGGTTTTTTTTCTCTGACTCTTACCAAAGACACCCCAGCGGTATCTTTGCTAGCAGCTCTGATGATTTTGTTCAAGGCAGACTACAGGTTCGCTCATTCTCTCCTCAGAAAGACAACGGTGCAAATAAAGGCAAACACAGGGCAACGCCATTAAAGATAATCAATATAATGAGTAGACAGAAGACAGGACAGACACAGCAGGTCAGCTAGAACATCCCAGCTATCAGCCTTTGGTCAGGTCACAATGTAATTATCATTTCGTGAGTGTCTCTGTCCGTTGCCGCACAGCACAGAGGGCAGATATGACAACCCTGAAGAGGGGCTGGGAGGTGGAGTGGCTGAGTCCTGCTATTCATATGGAGTTAACGTATGGTGGGAATTCAGCCTCGTGACATATGGAAATCTGAAACTATGGGAAAGCTCCAAACCACGGAACCACATTGTCCAGCTATTGCTCAGCTGTTATACTTCACAGGTGCCAGCAATGGAAGATACTGTTACATTACCAAGACTACACATTTGCTTGTGCTGCTACCTTTCGTGTGAGCTGCAGGCAATACCGTACCGTACCTTTGAAGAGCTAAAACTGCATCAAATTAGCCACAGCTGTGCATATTCCACTGTCCTTGCTAATGGTCAGGCACTGAGAAATACAACATTGCAATTCACAGTGAGGACAAGAAAAAGAAAAAAGAGAAGAATTTCCACTGAGATTTCCACACTCCATGTACAGAAATAAGACATGTGCCTATAAATCAAAACTGATATCCATTGAGACAGTGAGAATCAACACTAGAACTACCATCATTTCTTGTCCTTTTCCATTCATGTCAAACAAGAAAAATCCTAAAGAATAAGATCACCCAAAACCAGTGGCTGTAGGCATCCTCAGGCTCTACCACCTCTTACATCTCTTATCAAATTAATATTAGTAAGAGATCCTTTTTTAAAAAGAGACGGCATTCAAAAACAACAGGATGGGGGTAGCTTGTTGACTCTTCCTAGTGACCTAACAGGTTAATGAAAATGAAATCAGTTTGCAGAAGTCAACTCAAGGTCAAACACTTAGTGACACTTTTCTAAAGTACCCAAATCAGACGGTGCAAATCAAAAGGTCATGCAAGAATGGGACTTTTCAAGCTACGTAGGGTTTTTATTTTTCTTTGAATAGTCACAGAGCAAATATCTTTTCTGCTAGCATGACAACATTCTTCCACCAACTCCAGAGAAAGGAACGACTGAAACGGAAGAAACTGCAGGTTTCCAAAAATGAATTAATTCAGTTTCTCTGATCTCATGAAGAGACCTCTAGTCGTGCTCTGGGAAAACCCTGGGGAGACTCATTTCACCCAGACTCGTCTTACCCAGTCCTGCTCTTTCTCTTTTTACCACCAGAAAGCCAAAATAAGGTATCCAAAATGGTCACGTCACTACCAGCTGGAAAAACTGAGGGGGAAGGAGGGGAGACTGAGACACACAGAATGTTTGTAGCCCAGAGAAATGAATTAAATGAAGATTTTACAAGGAACTTTTAAAAAGGAAAGCAACAAGAGGATATGGGGACCAGCAGAGCCACAGATGAAAGGGGGAAAGGGGAGAAATGGCTCATCCTCCTGGGCTTTCAGTGGTGACACAACTGCTTACAGCCCCACCAGTTTGTGTATCAGGTCTCAGCAGTGAAAACAGCTGCACGGGTGGGGGCTTCATGCAGCGCCTGCCATCCCAGTGCACGGCTTTCAGTAACAGACTGGGGGATGTCTCCATATAAAGGCAGAAAAAGTGCTCTTCTGCTACCCAACAACTGTTAGCTGGGGCTTCTTTGATCCCTCCCAACTCCTCTGTAAGTGCAGATGCAGAAGTGATCAGGATAAAGTACCTAGAAGTAACTAACTTCTGTTACTGCCACATGGCAGAAAGGAGTGAAAAGAATGGAAAAAATGGTGCCTCAAAGAAAAAAAGGTCATAGGTTCCTGCCAATTTTTGTTCAACTCTGGAAAGACTCCACAGGCAGTAATGCAGTTATTTCACATTACAGCAAAGCAGCAAGAGCGCAAGATGCAACCCTGCGTTTTGGAAATAGAGAGCTACCTGTAGCACGGCCCATGGCAATTACCCTGTCATTTCCTTACAGCTCATTTTGAGACTACGACATGTGTTGAGGAAGTCTCTTTACAGCTACTCCTCTGTTTGTGTTGCAAGTAAATTGGTTTCTGACACCTTTGCTGGCAAAGTAGCCCCTGGGGTGATTCTGAAGTCCTTAGAAGACTTTAGACCAACTCTAAACTCCCAAGAAGGAACCTGAACATTGTCAGCATCGGTCCCTCAAGAGCTACACCTTGTGAAGCAACCTGGGAATCAGAGCATTGCATCTTACTGTCTCGGGTTTGCTCAGTCTGGTCTATTTGACTTATCAGTTTGGTCTGTTCTGAACTAATTGTAATGAAAATAAGGAATGTACTCTACTCTGTTGAATTATACCATGAAAATGGTGTGATACAAGAATTGTGCCCCGCTGTGTTCAAGGTTAGGCTTGTGCAAGATCTCCTCTTACTTATCTACTTTATACAGTTGTGGAGAGAACAAAGTTAATAGGAAGCTTTTTCAGTGACATTCTGCCAATGGCAGGACAGGACAGGTCCTCAGGACAGGAAAGCTGTCGACAGAATAAGGGAAAGGAGGAACCACAGAGAGACAGATACTCTGTCTTAAAAAAAATAAGAGAGTCCACACATATAGTGAAGTGGTTCTGGAAATTGTTATTCTGCCTTTGTAATCTTTCGGGGGGTGGGGGGAAGAAAAGAAAGAGGCTTGTTCTTTGAATAGTAACTGTAATCAAGTTGTGTCACCACTGCAGCTTTTACATTACTGGCATTGTGCTTTGCAGGAAAAGGAGACCCACGTACCTTTTGTTGCCAGCCGGACACAGTTGATTTTTGTTTCCTGAAAAATAAAAAAAAAAAAAATAGGAAAACATCAAGGTGTGTAATTTACCCATCTACAATAAACATACATTCCTTTAAAAAGGTACTAAAATAAATAAGCATTTTTCTTACACTTCATCTCTGAAAATACCACCAACACTTTTAGTTGCATAAACCACTCCATACTAATGGACTTGCACACAGCTGCTTCTCTAACTGTTGAGAAGTTAAACGAGTGACAACATGTTTTTCCACACTCGATGTGTGAGTGATGGGTCCTGTATAACTGCCTGATTAACTAATAGAATTTACCAGTTAAATGACCTGATCCTGTAATAGGCAGACAAGCCTTGGGTCAAAAGTACATGCAACTGTACATCTAATTTTCATGCACCATTACTGCAAATTTTGCAAATTGGGTATTTATTTAAACACATGGCAAACAGACACCGAAGTAGTCATTTGAATATTTCAGCTCTCTGATATGTATGTGAAGGAAAACAGCATGCTGTATGGCTCTGCCAAATGAGCGATTCAAACACAACCCACACCACTGCAGTTTTTCAGTGCAGAGCTGGGATAAAACCCAACGCTTTTGTTCAACCCACCTCAGAGGCCGCAGATCTGCGTAAACAGGAGTTTGGATCGGAACAGCAATGTTGTATTTGGCTTAACTAAAAGCTCAAACTCGGCAGCCTTCTCGCTGAAAACACATCCTTTCTGGTACCCCCAGCTCCTCATTCTACAGCCCTTATTGGCACGGATTGCTTCTGTCCGATGCACGATTGCCATCCAAATCTTAATGTGTTGCTTTGGTTAAAAAGCTGACTTTGTCAGGCAGTAATCTGCTGCAGGGCTTTCTTAGCACTTTATGTCTTTACATGCTCTTGTACATGTCTCAGGTGTAACGAATACTGCATAAATTACCGCATGTAACAATGCTACATTAATATGGATGCTATCTGTGCTCTGGAAACAACAGCCTAGCAAATGCACCGCTGGGCACCTCCTTCCATCCTCAAGCAATAAGATGAACACTGTGAAACTCTGAATTTGCTCTTGGAGAAAATCTGTTCCACCTGTGACAGACCCTCCTTGGCCTGGGCAGAAACACACGGTCCCACCGTGCCTTTCTCCTCACACTGAGGCTGCACGTCGGAAGGGGACAACGGCAGGATCCACACAAGAGCGACTCCCTCCGATCCCTTTCCATGCATTCCTCAAGATACAAGTCACCCACGCTGTCTGGATATAAGTAACCCTGTGTGAAGTCTAAAAACAACGCAATATTCAGGATAAACTGTCCCTTTGTTGATCTTGCCTTCAAACTCTCTTAAGGAATTCCTGGATCACCGAGGACAATGTCTATTAAGGAGATCCTTTCCCAGCCATACAGCCCCCAGAGTGGGACTGAAGCGCTGTTTATCCCAGTAAACCGGAGGCATCTCTCTGTGGTGCTCTGACCCCTCTCCTCCCTCAAAAATCAACTCCTCTACACAACCTGTACAACCGTCGGCACTGCAAAGTCAACACAGCTGTACAACAAAGCTTCCCATTCATCTCTGCCTCGTGTATAATCAGCTCGAATTGCCAGCTATTCTGGAAATCCAAAATCTTTATTACTAGTGATGATATATGAAGCAGGAAAAACATAGCTTTATTTTCAGAGCACAGCCTCAGCACATAATGCTGGGAATCATAAGACAGACAGATTCTGATGTAGTTTACAATCTAAGACAAGGTGACCCAGAAAATCAGCGATGAAAAAAAAAAAAAAAAATCAAGATAGCATTTTTGCAGTCTAAAAGCAGGTGGACACTTGCTCACATTTCGTTGTGAAAAATTTTCTTGTATATTTATTGCTTTCTGCTAGCTTCAAAGTACAACAAAAAGCTGGAGAAATTAGTCAATGTTGAGAAAAGAAAAGGTGAGAAAACAAAAACTGAAATCTTGTTAATGATGCTGTAACTGATCTCATTTCAGCCTGTGCATATTCCTGCACATTACCCTCCCACAGGGTAATTTGAGAAGACAGGATGCAGTGTGTTCTGTTTGCATCTACATCTACTAATTGCTGCATTTAGCGCAGACAGTCATAGTTATTAGAAGACCATGATCTGGCACTGCCAAAAGCGAGGGCAATCAATCGCTAGAGGAACAAGACATCTGGACTTCAGAGCTTCATTTCAAATTGCATCTTCTGAGAAGGAAAACATAAAAGAAACCTGCACAGACACCAGACTTCCAGCTACTAGGGATGCTAAAGTTTCAAGACTTGAACTTAGTCCATATTCCTGATTAGGGCTGATTATTCCATCGATTTCCATTGATCACCTCATTGATCAACCCACTGCTCATCTCTTCAGTGTCTCATAAAAATGAGATCTCTTTAAATTTACTCTATTTTTCTTTGATTGGTGCTGGTAATTGTGAGTTTGTATGAACCTTTCTACCAAGAAACAGAATAAATAAATACACGGGGTTTTTCCAAAAACCAGTAAAACCATTTTCCCACAATCACATTTGTTTTCTGAAAAATACTACTTTTGATTCAGTCAAGGTGCTTTCCTGCTCACAGTAAGATGCTTCTGTTTAGCCAATAGTAAAGCAGGAATAAACAATATAGGTCATTCTCAATTATTCATCCAGACGGCTTAAAGCAATTATAAGAAAAATAATGAAATAAAGAGATAATACAAAAATCGTAAAAAACCAAACATAATTTCCCCAAATTTCAGTCTCCGTGTGGTTTCTGAATGTTCTTTTCCAACGCTGTGATACCTAATTCCCATTTTATGATATCACAGAAGTTTTACAAGGCCTTATGTCTACAACAATCTTAATGATGACCCAAGATCCTACATATTCAGCGTAAGATCTCTCTTTCGTATTATGGCTAAAGTCACAGGAATAATTAAGTTTAAGATCCCATTAGCACTACTACTTCGGCTCTATATCAACTGCCAGCTCACGGCAGACATTTTATATCCAAACAGTAATAGAACAATATAGGCATATTTTAATCAAGATCCCGGAATAGGAAAACACGGCATGAATACGTCCTACAGCTCTTGAGCCAACCTTCATTTTCCAACATGCTTTGTACCCAGAAAGCTTACTGCGTATTAAGCCCATCTACACGTTTGCTTGTTTTCTGAAACTTCCTTCCGTAGGAATAAAACATGATTACTGTGTACCCTCGCTCAAGGCTGAACCCTGGCTAAATTTTTAAGTCCATACGCCACGGACACAGACCGTATGAGGGCTGTGTTTCGGAGTGCTGGCAGACTGTTCCTGGAGGGCAGGCCCGGACCTACAGCCGGAATGAGCTGGAGACTCTCTGAAGAGGACACAAACTGTGCTGAGGAGCCGGGTAAACCCTCTCTGCCAATACAGCTCATTCACACAGGCCTGAAACTACACACCATGAGCCTGTTTTAGCATCCCTCTGGATTTTCAGGGCTTTTTTTAAACGTTCTTTTAATATAGTTTGTTTCTTCCTTTTTCAAAGAAAGAGAGCTGATGCTGTCTACTCATTATTTACGTTGCTAACCGCACATTTCACTGAAATATGCTGGATGATAACAAGACAAGTCCTGCCTCTGTCTCTTTAGAACAATCTTCTGCAGCAAAGGGCTATGAGGGCAGCAGGACATATGTTTATGTGACAGCTGCATCTTCACAACCTAAAAGGGCAAATATTTTTTTTTTTTTCTTTTCTTTTAAAATGACAGCTTGCTGTTTACAGACTATGAACAACAGTAAAAGAAGCAGAGCTTTTTCACCCAGCACCCACAATTTTTTCTTTCCTTTACTATTATTATGACTTAGCATTAGTTAAACAGTGCATGCCTTGTCTGAAGAACCACCTGCCAGCACCAGCGAGACCTGCTGTCCCCAGACGGAGCGTTCGGGGCTGCCCTGCAACAGGCACAGTTTCATCAGGCAGCTCAAACTGGGGACAAGCAATTTTAACTTTCGCTGGTGCACAGACAAGACAAGTAATTACCAATCTCCCACTTGGCCTCAGTTTCCACTTCAGTTCCCTGTGTCCCAGAGCTATACATTGAGCATGCTTGTGGCAACCTGCTTTGCACAGGATAGAAACCGTGGTTCTGTCCACTGAGCATCCTAAGGAATTATTTCCTCAACAAATTTTGCCCAAGTTCGGGAGAGCTCTAGATGGTGTGTTTCTTTTTTATCCCACTGAAGTCAACTGTTTGCTGCCTTTAAAATAAATCATGTGCATGTGTCTGTGCAGGGTCAATGGTCTCCCCTATAATTTCTATTGCCAGCTTAAGGAAACTGTTAGTCCTCCAAGAGACTAAGTAAACCTAGTATTGCCTTTCCAATTATCAGCTATTTTTAGTATCTCTCACATTTGGAGAAGGGAGGTTTAACAAAGTGGTTACGGCTTTTATTACCTACAATAGAAAGTTAATTCAATGATATATAGTTAATCATTGAATACACATACCTCCCAAACTCTCAAACATGAGGTGGACTGGAGGATTTTATTTGCACTGTTGATAGAGCTATCAAGAAAACCCTCAGGTCCACATACTCTGGCCAAGCAGTAAACATACGTGAACAAAGCTGTACACCTGAAATCCTACTGAACACAGAGCTCCTCAAAGCTGTTCAACAGTTCACAGAAGCAATGCACGTGGCCTTGGTGCCACTTCATTTTTCAGAACTTCAGGGCTTGTGCTGAACTGAAGTACCTCACTGTTTTTTTCGTGGGCCATCTCCACAGGGGTGAATGCCACGTCTCTGCTGGCAGCTCTATCCATACCTCCAAACGTCCCAGAAGAAGAATGTTGTGTACTGCGAGTAGACCTGTCAGCATCTAGAAATCCAGCCTGAAGTCCCCTGATAATAATGAACTGCCTGATTGTGCATGTAGTACAAGTCATTAGAGAGGAAAAAAAATCAATAAGAATATCCTTAGAATCCATCATTCCCTCAAAAATAATATTCTCATTGATTCCTGCCGTGCTACTTCTCACAATTCTGGCCTGAAAACACCATTCACCTGTGGGACCACCAGGCTGCAGGAGCAGCTGGTGGCATCCCCCACCTCATCTCCAGCTGTGTTACAACGGCTCCTGCCTCATCTCCCATTTAGAGGAAAAATGGCCAAGAGTTATTGATTACAACTGTGCTGTTACAGATTTGATTCTAACTCAATGAGGTAAAATGCAACTGCAGGAAGGATTTTGTTTTCCGAGCTGCTCAAAAATTCAGGCAGGTTTCACACAGCAGCCAAAGAATTCTCCCCATTTGACTGTGTGGCTGGATCAGTAACCAGAGACCGTCCCCTACAATGACCCAGATAAAGAACTTGGGGACAATAAAACCTGCAACATTTAACTTTGATTACTTAGTCGGTATAAGGATAACAGAGGATGAGGAGTAACACAGTGTTGCAGCCCTGGCCTCAGGTTTCGGAGGGATAAACACTGAAAGAGCTGTTGTTTTAAAGGGGTGAGCTCAGGGAGGTTTTTCAGACAAGGAAAACTTCATGCTCTGTCAGGCAGCCATCTGTAGCAGGTGGCACCAGGACAACCAGCAAACACCAGTTAACTACCCGGATGGCTGCGACAGCGTGTGTGGAGATCCTGCCAGAGGAGAGCGAAGCCAGTTGTCCATTCTTCTTCCTGTGTCACTTCTTGTGCTAACTCCGTCTAACGATTAAACTGTAACTAACGGAGCTTCTCACCCCCACAGTTACAAAGCCCGGAGCTTCTGTTTCCTTCTTCTCTTTTTTCCCCTCTTACTTCAAACTCTGACACATTTCAGTTCAGCATCTGGCTTTCAACAGTCCCTGGGAGGGAAATTCACACAATTTGGAAGCGTTTTGTATAACAAAGCTGAAAACCATTCTGTTTCACACATATTCTATTTAGACTCTTGTCTGGAAGCAACACCACGTTGACCAAACTTCATGCAACTGTCCACAGAAAAGAATTCAGCCAGCGACAGCTATCTCATTCAAACTCTCAAACAACAAGTACAACATTGCACAAGAGAAGGCAGAAAAGCTCGTGATCTGATTTTGCAGCAATCTGCCACACTTGTTTTGCATCCAGCTGTTAATTATGTTCCTTTCACTGTAACAATCACAGCTAATGGTTGCAGAGCAGACGAGAACACCAAATGAGCACAACCCGCCATGCACAGAGGAGCTGAAACAATGCAGAACTCCTATAACAGTTCTACCTCCTCCTAATCAAGCTTTTTGACCAAATACAGAATGTTTCTTCAAATTAAGCTCTCCCCAGAGTCCTACATTTCCAAAGGAAGATGTTCTGGTTCACTGCACGAAGGTTTCTCATTGCAGGTTCCAGGTGTGAAAAGAAGCTTCATCATCCCACAACTGTCAGTGATTAATGAAACTACAGAATATCCTAATTAAAAAGTGAGTGGCAATGTTCTGCTAAGTTTTTCACGTGCAAGGGAACATAAGGCTGTATTTTAATTGTGCTAAATTGTTACTGTTTCAGATTTTCTGCAGATGTGCATTATCAAAAGTGCCACATTGCAGCCATAATTATTAGTAGGCTTTACAAAGACCAGTCAAAGCTGCTTAGGTTATAGACATAAGTGAAAACCCTGAACTGTTAAATACAAATTATACCTGTAAACAATTCTGGGAATGAAACAAAACTTATTATTTACAGCTGCAAAAGACTGGATGAAAATCAGAGCCTAATGTTTGGAATGTGGGGCTTAAGGATTTTATCCAGAAACAAAAAGCATCACAGCTACTCCTTTGCAGATCCATATTCCACTCTTGGACATTTCCTTTATATTTCTTCCCACAGCACTGCACTTTGAGGACATATAAACATATACTGTACCAACATAAATTATTAACACAAGAGGCAATTGCTTGCTCAAATAGGAATTTGTTTTGTCTGGCAGGATACTTCTCATGCTGTCATAAACTGTGTATTGTTGCATATAGACTCTTTTAATTAATTTATGCTTAAAAAGTCCTTTACAATCTTGTGTTCCTATTAGAAGAGCCCATCCTTTTTTGAGTCCTTATCACCTTGTATGTGGAGAGTGTGATGCAACCTGCCAGCTACAGAGATCCAGAAAAAGCAGGAACCACACCTTAGTGCTGCCTTAAAATCCAGAATGCCAAGGGAAGCCTACATTTCCATTCACATAACCCATTTATGGCATATTATATTGTACTTAAGCAAATAAAGTTTCTTTTTCCCTGGGGATCCGTTCACTAGCAATTAACCATCACACAAGGGGAACTAACTAGACACAGACATATACATATATTTCACAATTTCCTTTATAAAGGCAAATCCAAAATTGAATTAATTGAGTAGTGCTGGAAGGAAACTATATCGACTAGAAAAGAAACCAAGGTGAAAAACAGCACGGTATTGAAGAGATTTGTGCTTGTCAGCCACACAGCAGAAACTCTGCAGGAAAATGGTGATACATGAAGGCAGTAAACCACCAAGATATGTTGTGAACATTCATTGGCATTGCTAGCCTGTTAAACGATGTACGGTCCTCTGTGATGTGCAGCTGCTGTTTGGGTATAAAAGGCTCTATCCCAAGTGGAGACCAAAGCCTACACCATTCACCTTTGATTGATTTTTCTAATTTTGCTCTTTCAGAGGTGATGTCTTAGAGACTTTATCTATGTTAAAGTTAGATTCATGAAAGCACGGACAAATATGCTAATAACACACTTGGCTACCCAACTTCTTGATGCCATGTTAATGCTCTAAGACTCTTCATGAGGCCAGAGTGTCAAATTGTATCATGTTATGTGATAACGAAAAACAATTAGGGGAGTCAAAGGGGAAGAAGGTGAATGACTGCTTAGTCTGGATCTGGCCTGTACACTGTTAGCTGACCAGACCTGAAACAGGAGAGATAAAAGAGAAGGTCACAAACTTCTCTAGGCTGGAACAGAAGAATGGAAGAGGGAAAAGAGGCCTCCCCTTTTCCTACGTCGGGATCTGTTGGGGCATTATGTGTATGTCACTCGAGTCTGAGAATAGAGCAAACCATGTTTCCTGTACAGTCTCCATTTTAAACTTAATATCACAGAGTAAGTACACGTAAAAATATAGTCCAGGGTATTCAAAAGGAGTAAGAAAGATGTGCACATATCCCCCCTGCAGTACAACTTACATTTTGCTCAAGCTGAAAATCCCAACCGTAAGTGCTACATTATGTGACCAAATGCAAGCTACAAGGTAATTCAACTTCATAGCTTTTGCGTAGTTCCCATCTCACAATGTCTCCTCCAAAATCACAAGCACTGTGAATTGGAGACTATCAGGATATTGCAGTTACGTCTTTTAAAAGGACAATAGCTCCTACTCTGGCATTAATGCAACTGCAAGAAAAAAACCACACCAAATTCTAGGCAATTCATTTGTAAATCACATGCCAACATGTGTCTTTACATTGTCTGGCTCCCCAACAGGTTTCTCATTGGATGTGGGCATCAGAGAGAGACTTGAGTGAAGGACAAGTAGTGGCATGTTTAATTTTAAGCAAATTTCTGTAAGAGGGTAATAATGAGGAGGAATTAAACTGATAGAGAATGAAGGAGAAAGATGTGGAGGATAGGCAGAGGTGGTCATATGTACAGATCCAACTTCGATTTTCTCTGCACTTACTCCATTTGCCTTGCTAAGAGCCTGGAAGTATATGCTGTAGCTTTTCAGGGGAGAAAGTGGAGCATTCCAGTAGCCGTTGTAGGTTTTGTTGTCGCCCACTGTGAACGGCTGTGTGACGGGCAGGTTGATGGGTTTCAGCTCGGCTGCAAAGTAGTGTGGTGAGTCAAGACTGGAAGCGTTCTTGTAGCTCACTGGGACAGAGAAGCATTCAATGATGTCTGCAGCTCTCCGTGCCTTCTGCAGCTTCTCCTCCTTGACAACAAGTTGATAGACACTAGGAGGGAGAGAGGAAGGTAGGATTAGAGCCCCAAGAGCCTTAAATATCAAGAATGTTTCCAACAATAAAAGGAAAAGGCAAAGTAAGAAAAACACTGCTAGGGCATCACAGCAAACACCGTTCTTGGCCCGCTAGTAACAGTGGCCACTATGTGGGCAAGATGCTGATCACTTGCTCTGTTGATTTAGTTGAGTTAATCAAGGTACATCTTGGTGAAAGGCAGAATAGATTTCAATCATGTCACACTTTGGGAAAAAGATTAAGTAATAAAATACCCAGTCTATAATGAATTTTTAATGTACTGAATATCAGAAAGCAGATGCTTTCTTCTTCAGCCACCAAGTTGAAACATGAATTGTTTGTTTGGGCCAAACGACGATTGCGGTGGAGGAGAGCATTAGCAGGTGGCAACGGTGTCAGATCCCTTTTGAAACAGTTCCAGGGTGCAAGAATCAGTTTAGATCAAAAGGATTCTCACATCTTCTAAGAATGTAACTTCTTTTGGCCCTCCCTCACATCTCTTTTTGGGATATATCCTGGGATGCAGAGTTCTCTAACGTTAATTCCTGATGGCAAGTCTCCTCCTACCTTCCATCACTAAAAGGCTGGCTTATATACTGAGCAGGTGGCTGTATAGCTCTCCCAATTCACTTTTGTTTCAGGAAACAACAACAACTCTTCATATTCTTTCCAGCTCTATGAAATGTTAATCCTTTTCGATTCCCGCTAAGCTTTTGGCCTCTCTGATATGTAAGAGCAATCTTGTTATTTCTAGCTTACTATTTCAGGCTCAAAGAGGTTGCAAGGCATTCAAATGCACCCTGCTTTTTTTTTTTTCCTGAGGCAGTTAACAAAGACAGCCCTTAAGTTCAATGCTGCTACAGCTGAGGCAGGTTTACTGTCTGCTTAACACCACTCACCCATTTGACAAAGAAAGATACTACTGCAGTCATTTTATTTTTTGTCAGGATATTCACATGTGCTGCCCTCACCTGTCTGTGTGAGACTGGTCCTTTGTTTAGTTAGACAGGGGAGATCGATTAAAAGATTGGAAACAGCCAGCAGTGTATCATTCTCCCGCCTTTCACAGGCTCACTGTTGCTGAAAGACTGGTCTGAAAAATTTCTGGCATAGCAATAGCTCATCAATGCTTCTGTGGGAAGCAAAGTTCTGCCACCTTCAACAAGCAGGAGTGAAACAAAACCTGGCTCGTGCTTTTGAATAACTGTTACTTCACGTCTGCGGGTACCTGGCACACTCACTGTTAACAATGAGGCAGTCAGTAAATCACTTGGCAATCATTTGGCTCCCACTGCTAGACACAAAACCAACTAATCTTTACAAGTATGACCAATTTATGAATTGCTTAGTACTCAAGTTCTGCTACTAATGTCTGCTAATGCAGCAGGAGCACCCACCAGACGTATGGATTGCAGCCTTTAATGATGTCCCGTCGGTATTTTGGAAAACTTTCCTCAATCCTACAGTTCATTAGAGGCTTTAATAAAGTATTTTAGACCTCTTCTGGTATTTATTTTATGATTTCTAAAAAGATAAACGGCTTCCCAGCAACACTTGAAGTATTATCATTGAGGATGTAGTAGGAGCTGTAAGCAAGAGCCTGTTTAACCTAAACTTTTAGATTGTCATTTTGGACACTGTTTACTAACAGACTATCTGCAGATTCTTATTCCGACCCTTCTCTCTGGCAATAATAATCTACACTACTGGGAAAGTTTGTCATTTTTTTTGTCAGCAATATGCAAAATTGTAGCTGACATTTTTACGGGCATTTGCCACATGCCTTCTAACCTTAAAACGCTTGGTTTCTATTTTATCCAATCCCAAACGCTTGTCTTTTCTGGTTATAGAAAATGTTTCCTTTATGTATATACATAAATATATTTGTATAAATATATACTAAACTCCTTTCAGCCTAGACAGAGGCCAAGGCTTCCCTTTTCCCATCTCCCTAGCCCTACAGTGTCCAAAGGGTGCCTCTCATTCCCCTGGTTACCCCACCTGCAAGCAGTGAGCACATACACTGTCTGCCTGCGGAGAAGGGGGAGCTCCCAGGGACACGAATTGCCAGATAACAGAACTCCTTCCCTAATCATCAGGGAACTAACTTAACCTTTGAAGCCATTCTCAGTTTCCCCCTTGACGGTTCTAATATATGCTCCACCAGTATAGGCACTTTTTTATATCATGAGAAAAGAGTTTTGATACATATAGAACCTAATAACAGATACTGTTTTGCCTGTATTCTTTCACATTTTCGCTTTCCTACTTAGCCATTATCACACTTCTTCCTTTCCTGGAGTAACTCACTCTTTTAATGACCTGAAATTTTACTTTTAATGTTTATTCTTTTGGAATAAATTGAGGTGTCTCTGGAAGCACAATGGTACGCTCACGAGCATTCAACTGAAATGTAACAGACGTCCCATTTGTGTTCAAGTTAAAACCCCGTTAATCTCCTGTTCAAACACTGTCTGCTTTTCTATGAAACAAGTAGCTGAGCTAATGCTGCTGTCATTGTTCCTTCTGTCTAAAAAACCTACTCTGGTGTAACTTAGGATGAGTGACTGACTGCTTTCTTGGCATTTTTCTCCTTTATACCCCAGCTCACACCAACTGACACAGCACGTTCATCTCTATGTGCTTTACCTGCTTGACTTGGTGACCGTCATCCTTCAGCCTCACTCTTTTCTTCAGTTATTCGGCAGTGGTCAAGTGGCCAAGAGCATGGCTGATTTCAAAGATTACTTTGGACTGAAGATTATCGCTCTGAAAAATTGTTTCCTTATCAAATGATTACTCTGGGTCTCGCTTTCTGATACTTTGATCCCAGTCTTTTGATCTGTCTACACCCTCCAGAAGTGCAGGATTCACAGTTCACCCTTAGCTAGTACACAGACTGGTACAGTCTCAGTTTCTTTTTTCTTCTTTTCTCCCATATCTTTGTTTTTCAGGTTATGCTCTTTTCCTCACGTTTTGTTTTTACCTAGGAGCAGAATTTTCCTGCCTGCCTTCAGGGCATTTTCAGAGAGCAGCTTCTCTGCATTAACCAGTGAAGTGCTGCAAGGCACATCAGGTGCTTCCACACCCGCTACCACCAGCATTAAGATGCTCTCGTAACTGTTTGCCTTTTCATCGGAGCAAAAAGCCAATGATCCTATGTCCCAATGAAATTCCTGTGGGAATTCTGAGTAGCAAGCATGCAATTACCCACCCTAAATTTTGGCCAAACCATCCGCATTACTACAACAATTCTCAAAAGAGTAAAAGTAATTCAACTTTGCTCAGAAGATGATAACTTTCTGTGATACATTATGACCCCTAAGATTGCGGACGGGCACTAACTCAAAATAAACTCGGTGAGTAGGATCTGCCCTTTTGGCCTGCAAAAGCACTTCAGCTGCAATCACATCTCCGTTTCGGTGCCGAGCGGGGTCAACTATTTGCAACTTGTGACGACTGACAATTTTGTAACACACAGCGGTGTGATTACAACCACGGGAAAGGAGTAGTTTTCCAAAGAGAAGTGCTAGAGGGAAGGAAAAAAAAGTGGGCAATGGAAATAAGGAGGAGATATCCACACTATTCTATTAGCTCTTATTCTGGCTATCAGGTAGGCAGTAATGTGGATCTCCTGGGGCTCTCCCCCTCTCAAGCTTCAAAGCCAGTATCAGCTAACACTGCTTCACAGGAGGAATCAATACATCAGTTGAAAATGCCCAGCTGGATAAAAGAAAGTTTCAGTCATACATTGAAATTGTATTAAGAGAGACAACAAAAGCAGAGCACTAAAACTCCCAACACTATATAACAACCTTCAGGACCAATAAACTGAAAGATGATACAGAAAAACTAACTACTGCTTCAATTTTTAATATTCAGCCGCATTTGCAAACACTGCAATCAAATCCACACGTGTGCATGATGCAGGGCAGGGGCCTTGTGTTCCTAGTGCTAAGCTACTGCAAGACACCTCATTGCAACCAAGTAATACTGCTGTCCCATAAACGACAAGAAAGTTTCCAAATATCCGTAAGCTCTGCTCTCCAGAGCTCTCTAGGGATTCTCAAATCTGGGCTACTAACCAAGTGCCCGACTTCCTAGAAGGCTGGGGAGCCGACTGCCCTGCTGCACAGCTGCACGCTCTTATTAGAAACAGAGGCCAAAACTGGGCTCCTTGATAAATTTCACAGGTCTTAGATAAATCCACATTACTTTAATAGAAGCTTTTTAAAGTTTTTGACAGCTCCATTCTAAATCACTGATAAAAGCACCAGCCAGAATGGTCGCCACAGCACAAATGTTGTCTGCAGAGGAAGAAAATGTGCTCTTATCATCACCTACAAGGTAATCTTTTAAATGATGAGTTCTATATTCAGTGTGGAAGCACAAGTGCGGCTAATCAACATTCCAAATCACAGCCCGTTTCTGTGCAACTGAGATCTCTCTGGGCACTGTTAGACTTCTCCTTCCCCTGCTCTTGATTTCTTTTTGTGCTGCTTGCAGCGCAATTTGAGGATGGACGGAGGAAGCGTTTGTCCACAAATCTAGCCATGTATTTAGACCAGACTCAAGTTTTGGATGTAGGATGTGCGTGAATGTGGAGGGGAAAAGCTGAGTGAGAGCTTTCCATAAAGCATTCAACATCTGGTCGGTGCACTTTGGTATCCTGACAGCGTACTTATCAGCAAGGTGAAGTCTTCACCACACCCCGATAATGGTAGGGTATGAAAAGGAATATAATTTCTTTGTAACCTTACAGTGATCTCCTCGCCTGGCTTACGAAAGCTTAAAAGAAACAATGCTTCTGCAGCTTAGTACTCCCTCTGGACCAATTTTGGTACTAAATTTTCTTAAACGTACCATATCGAGATTTAATATATTTTCATTTAATTTTAATATTTAACAAAGAAATATATTATCAGCCATATATTATTTCCAATAATATTTTCTCCTGGGGAACAAAAATAAGTGGCAATTAGTACAGCTTGATCTTGCAGTGCATTTTTTAGCAGACTATTGTGAGCAGGTTTTGTAGTTCACCCTAAAGAGAACAGAAACTTCTCATTTGTAGCTCAAATGATCACATTACTTTCAGAATAACTGTTTGACAGGCTACAGGAAATAAGACAGTACCAAAGAGTAGCGGCTTCCTTATTAATTATTATCTTAATTCAAAGAATGAAGGACAAAAAAGGGCAAATGAAGTAAGGATGGAAAAGACCTGCATCTTCCAATAGCTGTGTCACCTCAGACTGAAGGCATGTGGGATGTAGCAGCCGACACGGGGCTGGACATTGAATTTCCATTGTTGCACCTATTCTATGGAATTAACAGATTCAGCACTTCTGAAAAGGCTATCCAAAAACATGAAAATCAAACCCAAATACTATCTGACCAACACGCAAGAGTTAATGCTGCACAGAGGTGAATGAAAGGCATCAGGCGCATATGAACAGGGTCAAAGCTACAATAATTAGAGGGGCCAGCAACAAATTCGGCTTCTTTTCTCTTATTTACAAGGCAACTGTTTTTAAGAAGCGTGCTCTTAGACCATGAGAGCATTGTCAGCATACTGGTTCAGACCCTCGGCATCACACAGAAGCCCCAGAGAGCGAGTGCTGATTTCCTACTGCAGAGCTCTGCAACAAACTACAGAAATCGGATATAACTTCAGTCATCAAACACCAGGCCTGCCCACTGGAAATGCTCACTGGAAATACACCCTCAGACCAGTTTCCCTGGATGTTATTTAAACATGGCAGTCCTGATACCAGCCAGCCTCATCTTTTTTTAAGAGCCCATTTTTTAAGTTAACAGTTAAGTCGCAGAATCCAGGCTACAGATACTTAACACTAGCTTTTTTATCATTCAACTTATAATCCCATTAAATTTGGTTGAGCCAATATAAATATATTCGTATATACCCAGGAAGGTTCATCGCCTTTATTCTGACAGCATGGAGTCAGCTCCCAGGATACTGGAATGGGAGAGAGTTTGATGTGTTGCCTGACACCCACATTTAGAATTCAGATTAGCTACTGAATGTGCATATGCTTGTTCTATGGCCAAGGTGATGCAAACTGAGACAGAAGAGTAGCATCAACACCTTTATTTTCTCTTTCTTAAAGGTATCTAAATAAAAGCCTGAATTCTGCCACACAGACAAGTAGAAATAAAATAATGGGAAATTTGAGGAAATATAATAGGGATGGAAACTAGAAATATCTTACAAAAATCTATCAGTACTCTATAGAGCTTACTCTAAAAAATTGTGAAATTAAACAGTAAATGAGATCCTTTCACAGTGTGCCTCCAGCCCTCCCATGAACTTGCACAGAAGGGATTTTGTAAAACCCACTAAACTAAAAAAAAAAAAAAGATTTATGTAACATAAATTCTACTAAAATTTACAAGAACTGAATGGATAACTGCCATAAAGCCTGATGTTGAGACTCGCTGTTCTGAGCATACACTGCATGGACAGCACGGCTTTCCTTTGGCTATAATGGTGAATAATTCCTCACCAGACTCCTCCTGCAATCCTGTAACCAAACGTTCAGGCATTCAGAATCGACTCCACAGACAGTTTCCAAGTTCATAAAGTTTTCTGGGTTCAAACAGGTGGCCACATATTCCTGAGAATTGAGTTACCTACTTCACATGTTTTAAAATGTCACCCTTAATATCTCCAATAGCTCCTTTAATCAGAAGCTCTGAAACTAATCTACAAAACGTAATGAACTGAGTTTCAGAGCCACCTAGGATGTACATACAGGACCCAGTGCACTGTTCTGCAATTTTCTGTCTATTTAAGAACTGATTCGAAACCCATTAAAATCAATTAAAGATTGCTGCTATTCCCATTACGCTTTGGAACAGCTCCATGCAGAATACAATATGCTGAAGTTAAGGTTAGCTTTCAATAAACATTTTTATGCAGAAAATAGGAAAAAAAGAGATTGTTCTGCAATGTCATCTTCTGGAATATGCTTGGCTATTTCAAAGATTCAAAAGCTAGCCCATTATGAATATTGGTCTGCACTGTCATCAATCAGCTTGTTCGCATCTGCAAGGCCTTCACAAAAATAAAGCTTGTAATAGTGATGCTACTCGAAAAATAGTCTCTCATATTGCAAAGTTATTCACACCAGATTCTTCATTTTGAAGCTATTCTTGTGTGTTCTTTTAACATTCATTTAAATTAAACAACTCTTCTACTACATTCACTGAAGCTGAAGAATACCAACAAAATATCCAAATTCAGCCAAATTTGTAAAAATGGCATAGAAAGGAGACGGTAATTACTGCCATTGCTATGAAAAAAACCTGCTGAGGTAGAGCCAATGATAATGTAATCCACTTAATCACGAAGACTGGTAAGACAGTCTCTTCACATTTTCTTCTACTCTCATATTCAGTTCAGTAGTCTAGATTTATTACCAAGGCATGTTGTACCCTGAAATTCATGAAACAAAAGGTAGCGATTTCACACTTGGATAATACTATTGGGAGTCTGAGTTTTCACATGGGCATTCTTTTATCGCTAAAATTTCAAGCTTTGTTAAATTTATATAGCGATTGAAATGGGCTCTGGAAAAAGTAAGAAAGTTTAAAGACTGCATGCTCCCTGTATAGAAAAGAGATATGGTCCTGTATTCTCCCCAGTCAGTATCAGCAACTGCGATGAGCTACCTGTGGGACAGACGGTGGTATCTATTTAAGGAATTGTGCACTGTGTCAAGCTTAAAAAAAAAAAGGCAAAACCAAACAAAATATTTGTATTTGTATTTGTAGAAAAGCATCCTGCCAGCATCACTATATCAAACGCTATTTTTGGCCAGAATACTTTGTCTGAAATTTCTTTGCAGTCATACTGCAGCATCACATAAAATTCCCACAACTGACTAAAAAATGAAAAATCTATTAGAAAGTAGCAGGGTGTTTTTGCTTTTTTTGTTGGTCGGTTTGGTGGTGGGTTTTTTTTTTTGTAAAAAGAAGTGATAATGTAATGTCAAATGTAATGTCACTTGGCCTCAGACCCTAGGTGGGTAGTCTTTTATCCCGACAGACCTCTGAGGTCTGCAAATATTCCCATATAGTTCTGAGCAATTCTAACCGTCACCACAGTGTCTGTGCACGGCAAACAGAAATGCGGTAACATGCACAAAACATAAGTAGTTGTCAAAAAGACAACTGTATTGACAGTCAGTATTTACTGACCAAAAAGAAGGATTTGTGTGCTTAAAAGCCCATTTTTCCCAGCTGTATCATTTGGTCTAATAAAAGATGCTATCCATACTCACAAAATTACCTCCTTTCCATCCCCAGACCACTGCATCTATTTACTTGTATTATGTATGCATCATTCCTTTAAATGCTTTAAATTCTCTCAGTTTAATCTTCTTGGAAATAAAAATTTAAGAAAAGAAAGAAAAAAAAAAAAAAGAACCAGAGGGCATTTCAAAGCTCTGTGTTCCATTATCTCAACCATCTCCATAAGCCTGACCTGGCTTGCAATACAGATTAGACATAATAGCTGCTGTTCCCCAGTGGAACAGGCCCAGTCCCTATCTCTCCCGTTCAACGTTATTTTGTGCTGGCAGATTAAAGATAATGAGTGCAGACAGATACGGCTTTCGCTGCAACAGGAGCTAATGTTAGTGGCTTTGGAGGTGTTTTTTCCCTCCTGAGCCACCTGCCATCTGTTTGATCTATAAAAAAACCCAACCCCTTTTTTGTTAATGTCGCTTCGCATTAAACAGGCATCGCTGACTGAGGTCTTGTCGTCATCCTCAGTGATCGCTGGTTTGAGACCAGAAGGAAGTTTCAAGGACAAGAAGAGCCAAAGTGGATCTTGAGCAAGCTGCAGGATGAGGAGAGACTATGACACAGCCTTACGGGGACTGTCCAACACTTTCGGCCATCTCCTTCATTATAGCAGTGGCTTGGACAAGGGCATGGGTATATCTGCACATATTCTCAGTCAGAATTAAATTGGGTATTTCCAATGGCTTCCATGAAATTAGCTCCATTTGGATGCAGAAATAATCTAGTTTGGATTTCAAAGCTTCCTCTCCCTTTTCCACAACCATAGCCACCAGACTGTGGAGGGAAAACCCACACATCAGAACCTGATGTCTTTTTTAAGAGAGAACACTAGAAAAATATTTTTGCTGGTTTTGTGTGTGTTTGTTTTTTTAAAATTGAAAGGCTAAGAAAAACACAAGACAAATAGAGAGAACCTGCTCTGTTTCTAACCTCAGGAGAAACTTCATTACTAGGCAAGGCCCATATGGCCAGATAACAGTCTACTCACAGTTATATCATCAATGTACAATAGAAAAGATGAGCTCTCCTGGGTAAGGATAATACAGATTTTCAGCACCTGAAGCTGCAGGAGTATCAGCCAGATTCTTTCCACCTTTTCTGGACACTTTGTGCTTTTCAGAAAGTGCAAAGTGATCACGCTTCTGACACCAGGGAGAGGTGTCAGTGGTACCTTCACTCCTGCCCTGGAACAAAGGAAAATTGAGGATGGAGAAAGGGGAGAAGGAAAGTCCCAAGGGGAAGGACTTCTCTGCATCAATTCGCAGCTGGTCTGTCATCACCTGTAAACACCTCTTACCTCCACCATAGCGGGAATGGGGCAAATTTAAACATCGGGAAGTTGTATCTGATAATCCTGTACTTCACCAACTCCCTTCAAAGCAAAGCATATTTTTGATGCAAGAGAAAACATGAAATATAGGGTGTATCCTCTGGCAGAAAAAAAATCGACCTGCATCAACATCAGCTCCTGCAGTTACTTAGGGATCCGTCAAGGTTGGCCCTGAGGGAAGTCAGCATTGCCTCCTCTTCTGTTTTGCCGTTTGACCTTTTCACCAAAAATACTGCGCTCTCCGCCTCTCTCCTCGCCTTCCACTTTTGCACCATGACTACTTTTAATTAAACCAGTCCTATTTCCCCTTCCTTTTGCACAGTAAGCAAATCCCTCACCATCTCCTAGCTCTGCCTTTTGCTTTGGAAAAGCGCTGTGCAAGGAGAACTGAAATTATAGAGAGGCAGAATAGCATCATGGCTGCAGAGGTTTATTCTTCTGAGTTGTCTGGCTGCATTTATGATAATCCCTTCATTCCATCTGCAGCCCACGCACTGGTGCAGCAACCCCCTTTTCTAGTTCCAAGAAATTATGCATTCATTATGGAGGAAATTAACACCTCAAAGCAAACTATAATTAGGAATTCTTCAATTCGGTTTATGCTTTTTCAATTAGGCCCTCTATAATTTTAATCACGGGAGCATTAACATGTTTCCGGAATTTATATACCTGTAGTATAATTAAATCCTGAAATGCCTTAGTCTGCAACAGCAAAGCAGAGCTTACTCATCTTCCCTTTTATCGCGTTTTTGTGTTATTAGAGACGCATTGAAGGGCACCTGCTAGCGCAAACATTGCCTGCCACATGCAACAGAAAAGAGCCCACTTGCCCTCTGAACTCATCATCCTCACTCCTGGTAGAATGGCTGCTGGCTGGACAAAGCTTGCGTGCTGCTTCCGAGGGGTGGACATTTGCCAGGGACTTGTGCCCAGACTCATCCCATCTCATTTTAAGTACCTTAAGGAGCTGCTTCAATTAGGTAAATCATCCTCTGTGGTCCGCAAAAAGAGCCAAGCTCCTTTCTGTGGGCTGCTCCGACCTTGAGTAGCTGTGGTCAGGCTCAGTTCATCCCATCAAAGGGTCTGATCCAAGGGCTCTCACCGGCAAAAGGAGCTTTGGCAGTACGCCTCAAGAAATTCAGAGTTTCTAATTTTTAAAATCTTTTATGCGGTTTGCTGTTATCCTTTTATTCTGAGATAACAAGGAAGAGGCATATTGGCTCTGGGAGCTGTGAAGCAAAAAAATGTCTTGGAAAAAGAAACCTTCAAACTGGCAACCATGGGTATTTTCTCCTGTTCCCTCGTCTTACTGGTTGACAGCCTGATGTGAGAAAATGGCCATCAATTTGTGACTCTCAGCTTAAAGTTCAGCCTTCATTAACCTTTTGATTGCTGGAATTTAATCTGACAGTTTACGTGGACAGCATAAAAGATTTATGCAAAAACATTCACTCTCCCACTCTCAGTATCCTCAGGCTTTCATAAAACTAAAAAGTGTTAGCAAAAGCTTCACTGTAGAGCCAATAAAATGCTGCCTGACACAAAAGAATTGGCTCCATGTGTAATTTGATTGTTAAAATATTATCATTAAAATACATGCAAATTTTATGGCTATCCTCTCGCATTTCTGTCTACTGCCAAAGCTCTCTGCGGAATGGTTAGTAAGACAGAGCAGGTCATCTAGGCTCAGAGAACGGCTCTGTTTCTGATGGCTGATAAATGGGCAAAGGCAGTTTTATGACCTTTTAAGGGAAAGTATTCTCAGATGAACAGTATGCTGATCCAGTAAGAAAATGCATTTCCTGTACCAGATGAGACAATTGACCCAAAATGCCCTTTATCCTCACTTTTTAGGGCCAATATCTGACTCTTCGGGGGGAACTAAAAAAATGTTGAAACACTCATTCAACTAATAATGCCATGCTACATAAAAGACTAAATATTCCTTCCTGATACTTATGGTTGTCACCTTGCATCCTGATGCATGCCCATACCTCCATTATGCTTCTCTCCTGACACAGTAGGCAAAGCACTTCAAAGATCCAGAATAACTTCAAGTACCACTGAAGTCATCCTGTATGATCTAAACCCACCTTTCAACGACTCCAGCTGAAATGGAAGTGTATGCTCAGGCTTGCAGTGCTCTGGTCAGCTCACCAGGGTTTGGACACACTGATGAGGTCAAGCCTGCAAACGCTTACTATGCAACTCTATTCTGTTCCTATTTGGTGTAATAAACATCATGCTGATCCATGCAGTTGCCACACCTTTCATCCAAATTCTCATTTTCATTCTCTCTCTCTCACGTTCACATATAGTTAAAGAAAAACCAGAAAAAGATCTTGTTTATCTTTAAGAGGAAAGAAACTCACTCATTTACCTTCAAACTCTTGCCTAAATTAAAGGCAGAATGCCATGCAGGAGAAACCCAGCTTGAATGATTTCCGAACAATATCCCTGAGGTATATTATAGGAGATGTTAATTAATACAGATAATGAGGCTTATAATATCAGAAGCCTAGATTGATAATCTCATTCCTCATTAGATACTACAAAATTAAAAGATCTAATGTGATGACTGTTTGCCCTGTATTCAATCAACCAAGTCATATGATGCATACATTTGAATATGAGTTTAGAAAAAGCAGGCCAGGAGTTTTATTTTCCAGGTATTTATAACATGCCTATCAATGCAACTGAACTTTCAGAATTACCAAGGGCACGATAATTTGTTATGCTCCCCATAGCTTTCAACATTAGAACCTTTTTTATTGTTTCGCTGATCCTTGACTCCAGTCTTTATTTTCAAGCACAAGGTACACTGCGTGGGAGTTTTAAGAATAAGAAATTGCCACCCTTTCTTCGCATTAATGAATTAATTATCAACAGAAATGCCTGAGGCAAGTTCATGTGATGCCACTAAGAAGTTGCAAGGCAGCAAGCTGAACAGCATTGCCCCCTATACAGCTATGGAGATCTATACACCAAAGCCACCATCTGTAAAACAAACAAAAACCCCACCAAATTTTGCAAGTCTATAGCTTCTTGTCTCATTCCTCCTCCACCACAGAATCAAGGTCACTAGCTTGCAAACCACTCCTTCATAAGGATGGAAAGAACTACTGTGTATTAAAAACAAAATCAAAATGAGGATGCTAGTGAGAGGCATATGGGAAAGGTAAGCTCAGGATAAAGAGATGATGCCTGCAATCACAAGAAAAGAAAGAATTATCTGGAGATTAAAGTTATAGCCTATGGCTCCAGAGACTCTTAATTTCTACTTTGTCGCAGACTGAAACAGAAGGCAAGTTTTATCTAGTCAAAGTCTCAGTTCTCCATCATAAAATGGAAGCAACACCACTCCCCTTCGCCACAGGAAATCTTCATTTGTTACTGTATGTAGGAATACGTAAGTACACAGATACATCATATGGGATTGTTTGCTTGAAGAATAGCTTGAGTATAAAACCAGAAAAAACCACTGCTCTTAGGTGTTCTGTTAAATAACGCTACAACAGTTTTCTCTTGATTTGTTTAGCATCATATAAACTAAAAACATTTCCTTTATTTCATGCTTGGGAGACCAAGAATCAGATGATAATACTCAAGAGTAACATGGGGCTTGGTCCACATAAATTAATTTCTCCTACTGGCTTGGCTGTCGATATGAAAATATTTGTTTCACCTTTGCTCAGTACTTCTAAATACATTTAAAATATTTAAACTCCTGTTTTCCTATTTAGATTTACTTAATTAAGTAAACTAACCCATCCTTCCTCACCATCAAAGTGATTACAAGTATCCAACCATTGCACACATACACAATAAATGACTCTTACCTGAATATGTTTCTCCAGGATCATTTACATATTCTATTTACACTGCATATATATATTCTATATATATTCTCCCCCACAAATAAATATATATATATATATGCATAAAGGCAAACGCGAAGATTGAATACTTTGTTCAAATAATACTGCTCTTTAGCACAGTACAGGGGTCAGGTGCCTAAAGACCATCCTGTACCTGCGTGCTGGCAGACACACAAAAGAACATCACACATTATTTACTGATACACTTCAGAGAACTGCAAGAAGATAGGGAGATTAAATCCATCTTTTTCCAACAACAAAGTTCTCCATAGTCTGAAACCCCCCAAAATAACTGCAGACTCTTCTCTAATGTCCTTCTACAGTGTCCTGCAGCTCCAATACACAGAGCAGAATATCGACAAGGCAATCACACCTAAGGGGAGCATTTATTTAAACTCTCAAATCCTCAAAACTAATACATGCTCCGGAAATTTGATTTTCTCCGTAACAGTAGGATAGGTAGATTGATAGAACCAACTGCATGTTAATAAACCAGATGGACTTTCAAATATCAAACACACAAAAAACAGCCCAGTGGACATGTCATGTAAATAAAATCCCTCATAGTGGTATTTTCAAGCAGTGAATGGGATATAAATTCTCAAACAGAAGTCTAAAGATGTCATATGTGAATAATCTATGAAGGACTGACTCAGCCTTCCTGACAATAACAGATTCAAAGGCAGAATTATCCTCAAAATCACATTGGAGATTTTCAGGAAAGAGTTGAGGAGTAAAGATTGGGAACACTTGCATTCTTCCTTCCTCTTCTGAATCTATTATAAATGAATGTCAGTCTTCCGCAAATCAATCATAGCACCATTCACGGGCTTTAGATTGATATAACACCTAAAAGTTATTTTTAAAGGGCAATGTGGAGTCAAGCTCTGCAGGTTATACCATGGAAAATAAAGGCAAGAATGAAATGCCTAAGCCAGAAGGGACCTTGCTGAGGCTTCATCTTTATTTTGGCAATAGGACAAAATAGATGAAAGAATACCAAAGTTTATATTATTCCTATTAGTTCATATGAAAGATTCTTCACTGTTATCTATAGATTGTTACAATGCCAAGTTCATGACCATTAGTTTTATAAACAACCTCATTTAAGTTATTCATCATGAGCACTGGGGAGCGTCAGAAATGTCTTAATGTTGAAAGTGACTTTGAATTTCAGATGAATGGAAATACAATGAATCTTATTTGAAATATTCTACGATACTACTCTAAAAATGATCTTGCAGACCATACTCCATCTGTATGCTGCTCAGACTACAGCAGAATGAAATAACACAATACATAGTCACATAATTATCTTATATATAGATACTAGTTTACAATCATACCCCAACACGTACTCCAACTCACCATCCCCAGCATGTAAGAGGAAACATTAAGAATAATTACTGTATAGTCAGTTTTTTTCATCTTCACAGTTTGGGAGGACTATAATAAAAATCCAGGGCACTGCAGAGCAGAACCTGGCTGCCTGGAGAACTGTCAGGTTGATGGGATGAGGGATTGACCTATTCCTGCATACTGAAAGATCTGAATATCAGAGGTTTTATAAGAAATGTGAGGAAAATCTATTTCAGACTACTTTCAAGTATACCTTTTCAGAACCATCTCAGGCAGCCTGGGATATGAAAGGGTCAGCGTGCAAAAGGGAAGGGATCGAGGAAAGCATGGTCATGTCTACAAGGGAGGCCAGGAGAACAGGCATCCTACCAACACGCTGCATCAGGCGGAGCTACCTCCGCACCGCCTCGCTGCTGCGCATGCAGATTTCTCAGTCATTTGTCTCAAATCTGTGTTTTCACTAATGCCTTGGGTGACTGAACAGCGGATGGCACCGGACTAAGAGGGGCTATAAGTCCTTTAAGTTTGTATCAGAATTTTAAAGCACTTTGAAAATCAATTTTATCACATTTCATAAAGATGAATGGAAAATATTATACTTGTGAAAGAGAGATAAACCACACACAACCAAAAGGTAGAACAACTAACCAGACAATGACAAAGAGGATATATTGGATCTCAGCTTGAAGACGAAGAAAACACTGAGGGGGGCAAAAACCAGTTCATTGTTGTGCGTTAAGAGTATCACATGCAGTTCACAGTATGTTACTCTTCTAATCCGCTGGGTGCTGTTGAGGCCTCCGAGGGAGTGCTACCTGCTTTTGGATATGGTGTTTCGAGAGCATTTACACAAATTGGAGAGTGTGCAGAACAGACTGAAAGAAAAGGGAAGAGATTGGGAAAATCCAAGGTTGAAATACTTGGATTTGTTGCAGCTAGACCAAGAACAGTCTATATAGTTATACAGAGAAAGGTATTCGCACATTCTGAGGCCGTCACAGTTAATAAAAAGCTAAAATTCTCCTCAAGACCCTCCCTCCCCCGCGCTGTCCATTCTGGTTTTCATACACACATCTGTAAGTTGATGAAATGGGCTCATAATACGAAGTAATCTTATCATTTAGATGTAGCATGTAAATATTGTACTCTCTGCAAATGTGTGTATAATAGACTACAATGCAATTAAAGAAACCAGACTGAAAATTTATAAAAATCTCTACCAATTTTTTTATAACAGACACATTTGCTGGAAAAGATATTATTCACCGAATGCGGTTGAAGTATAGTAAATTGACTTCGAGAAAAATCACAAGACTTTTCAATAAAAAGACAAAATAGCAACACTCTTAAGACAGCAGGTGGTAAAACGAGATACAGGAATGTTCCCCCATATAAAGAAATAAAACAAAACAGAGCTGTGTGATTTTACTGCTCTTTTCCAGCAGAAAAACATCCCTAAAGGACTCGGAAGATAGGCTCCTAAATTTCCTCACATGGAGTACCAGAGACTGAAAGGGAAACTTTAAAATACCTTACTCAGAAAAACTAGAAAAGGATGGTGCTAAGTCTTAAAGAGCAGATTTTTTGCTTGAGACTGTCAGTGCAATCTGGAGGAAAGCCGTGACACAGGGTGGACTGCCAATTACAGGATACTTCATTAAATCAAGTAGCAAACCTCTGAGTAATTTGCTCCTGAATACTTAGTGGGACATCCTTCAAATGCACTAGGAACCTGTCAGTGGGCCGTAGAAACCCAAGTCACTTTGAAAGAAGGGACTATGGGTTTTTAGAATACCACCCATAGGAAAAATTTCAAAAGTCTCTTCTGAAAACTGGAGGTAAAAGCCTGAAGAGCTTACAGGGAGGTAATGGCTGCTGGATACCTCTGCAAAGCAGTAGCCACTATTTTTATCATAAGCGATTCTAATTCATGCTCTCAGCTGAGGACACTGGCAGGGTGAATGACCAACTGGCACTTCGGCCAGCAAAGATAAGGCAGCGCCAGCTCAGAAGGGAAGTTTGTTTGTCTGTGCCTTTCACCACGTACAAATGCACCTGGACGGAAGAGAGCAACGAATTACAGACCTCTGTAAGTCGTGTTTCCACAGTCAGGGAGTGATCTGCAGTCGAGGGTCCCATTTCAGCATCTCATCATCAAGAAGGGGACCCAGCTCAGGGAGAGCCAGAAATGTTTTCTGCAAGGTTCTCGCTCTGTTCCATGGGTGCCTGTGCAGCTCCCTGCCCCTAAATCCTCTACTCTGCCAGTGAAAATTGTGCTTGCCTACAACTGGCAAAGCCTCACTAAACCAGAGTTCATCTTTTCTGAACTAGATCCCTACTTCACAACCAGCCCAGGAGCAATAGCTGGATTCTAACATGAAGATGTGAGGAGTGTGGTTAGATCCAGAATCTGAACAATTGCATCCGCAAGCATTAAGGATAAGTTGGACATTCATACAATAGTTTCAAGAAGGCCTTGTCCGTCACAGAAGAGAGGGCAGGAGACGGAGGCCTGGAGCCTCCTCCGCCTTTGCATGGCGCTGCTCAATTCACGGCGTCGCAGTACGCAGCTGCACGTACTGCTGTACTCCCGTGCTGCAGCGGCACCTGAAGTGACGCTGGAAGGGTAATAAGCCCGTGCAGTGCTATCAGTAATCCTTCCCGGAGGTTAACAGCGGGAGGCAAGTAGGTTGAGGCGTTTATAAAAGGAGTCTGTGAAAGGCAGAATCAGCAGCAGAGCTGGCCTTTTAGTCAGCGTTCGCTTTCAGCAGCTACATTATCAGACGAGAATGAGAGAGGCATGAGTGAAGCCTGGGGAGGAAGGAGAGGGGAGAACTGTGAAAAGAGAAGACAAAACACCTACCTGACAGGTGCTCCCCGGGACTGAGCCGGCTTCAGCATAACGGTGATGGTAGTGTCAGTCTCATTCAGGGGGGAGTCCGTGTCGTATTCTGGCATCGACGGTGCTGGAGCAGAACAAAGAGCAACACGTTAGTCATACACCAGTTACTGCCTTTGGTAGTGATGGCAACATAATATTAACATTTCTTGGAGACTGTTTAACATTTCTCAAATGAAACATCAAAATACTTCCCAATGTTATGACCAAAATTGTCAAAACTGCTTAAATATTTCTACACTCTTTTCCTATTAAAATTAAACAGGAATTGGACACCCAAATCTTCAAGCTGGCTTTGAAAATCCTGTCTTGAATTTTTAAGACTTAGTAATCCTTTGAGATGGGATCATTCCTTCAATTTTAAAGGTGAAGAAAGAAAATTGCATGGACATTATAAAAGACCACTTAGGATGAGTGAATCAGTGGCAGAGCTAAGAATAACACCCAGGAAACCTGACTCTTGTTCACTGTTCTGGTCATTGGATTAGACCTCCCACATCTCAGACAGAGTTTTTAATACATAGACTTAAGCTGTGTCTCCTTGATTAGCCGGAGGGTGCGTTATGAAACACGAAAGATGAAAAGAGAGGAGCACAAGTTAGCCAGGTTATTTTAGCGCTCAAACCCATGACATTTTACCCCAGTGCTTTAGTGATGTTGAGTCAGTAGGCAGCTGCTTCCAATGGCGTACTCAGGCAGCTCCCAGCCACGGTATCCCCATCGCTTCGCTGATGTGTTCCCCAAAGCAACATAGAAAATGACTGACTATTCACACTTAGCCAAAGTCTAGTTTCTACTTCTGTTTTGTTATCTTCTAATAGGATCATTTCATGACAGTAGGATAGCTTTCCTTAGAAAACATATTTTTCTTATTACGTTACTTCTTCCTTCCCCAACAGCAGACACTTGTTTGGGACAACTTTTACTGTGGAAGAACTGAAGAGATCACGAGATCAGAGCAGCATCGAATTTATTCCAAAGATGCAAAGTTCGTTGAAATATCTTTAAAGTATAAAGCCAACAGAAGAATTCACACAAAAAGTTCATCTGTAACTCACAAGGGCAAGCTGCATTGTGGGGGATCCTATATTTAATCCTCTCACAGTGATTTCCACTGTAATCCTGTTTACAATCAGGATTTTTATCTAAATGCCCGAAAACTGTCAAGAATGGTGGTTGCTATTATCAGCTCAGCTACTGACTTCCCTGTCAATAAGCTGGCAATGAGTTCAGAATGAATGCCAATTCTTTAACGAGGATTTCTCTGAAAGAGTCACTCTGCATCAAGGGGAAGCAGTGAGTTATTTAAAGAAGATGCCTGTCACCAGTGGTCTTCTATACCAGAGATCACCGTAGTTGCTGGAGATGCCACAGCAAGAACTGTTCAGCACCTGCTCTGGCCAGAGGGGATGGTGCTACAGCACAACGCAGTACTACAAAATGGTTCCAAGGCCAGTTTGGACACCAGGAGCAGGCTGGGCTCTGCCTTTGCAGGCTCCATCACCCTGCTTTGAAATAGCTGCTTCTAGCCTAGCTGCAGTGCTGCACTGGAGCCACGAAATTGTTTCTGATATGTTAGCTAGCTCGAATGTCTCCTTCTGGCTGTGCATGAGACCTGTTTAGTTATTTTCTGTAAAACACTGCGAATTTACAATCTTACTTTCAGACACCATATAGTTAAGAAGCAAATGCAAGAAATATAGGTCTTGGCAGGACTAGCTAATGGTATTGAGTATAATTCAGCAATCAGAGCCTGTATTAGTCACAAGACTCTGAAATAAGATATAGCAGTTTTCTTGCGTACTCAACACAGAACAGTTGCATAGTACCTCAATAAAACTACAATTGGCAGTGATCTCTCTAAGATAGCAAGCACTGCTCATCAATTTAATGCCTATTTGGCAAGATCCCAGACCTGCCCAAAGAAAAGTCCTCAGGAATTCTGCCATTTAATTGTGATTAAGACATAAACAAACGTGTCCACCCATATAAAAAAATACATTCACAAATTGCTACAGCATAGATGCCTTTTAATTTTAAAATATTTATAGTCTTACAAGGACATTCCAGTCAATGCAAAAATCCTTCTTCTCCCTGCTGACCTTGGGACTTCCTCTTCAAGCAAATTTAATAGTAATTTCCAAATTACATGTATAGGACTGACCATGCAATGAGATAATCTATGTCAGAGACTACCCTAATGCCTACATGGAGTCTGTGCCTACCTATTGCAAACCAGATGTTTGGAAGATGGAAAAATAAAAAGACAATAAGCCAAGCTCAATGTGCATACAGTTAATAATCATGCAGGCTTCTAACACAATTTGAGCACTCACTGAATAATAAAATGCAAAGAAACTGAATCAGAGGAAAAAAGCACTACCATTACTGTGCTATTTTATTTCTCTGGTCACAAGTGAATAGAGTGCATGCCGTGCCTTCCCTTCACAGCGGGGCTGCATAAACCCTAACAGTCCGTGCGGCTGTCAGGACAGTTAATGGCTTTACTTCAAGTGGTTGAGACACGGGCTTTTTTTTTTTGCACTAAATGTTAAGTGTTCAAACCCTGCTGACAGTTAGTGGAGGGAATGGATACATTTTACTTCCTTTAAATTTACACTGTCACTTACTGCTAACAACTTATTTTTATTAACCAATTTTGAAATAGGGCAATGGAAAATACGCACTGTTGCGCACTTTTTTCTATGGCATCCAGCCATAATTTCAAGCATTACGAGTGTCCTGAAGATCCCAAACATTTATTTTGGCTTTACTGAAAAAACAGTTAAGGCATTCCAAAAAATGACAGTTTGAAACTGTGTTAGAGAACCTGTTTTAGTGCTATTAATTAAATGTTACTAAATGTTAAAATTAAAGGCTACATAAGCTGCGCAATATCATCTCTACCATCCCTTTATCGATCTTTTCTTCTGATAGCTAGCCTAAGTTTCCTTTTTTCCCTAGAGACACATGAACCTTCTCTTTGCAATGCCTCCTGATTTTAGTGCCTTTCACATACTTGTCTGCTTACCTCAAGTCCTCCCTCTGCCCTTACTCAGAAAGAAAACACAAAAACAGCTTTCCTCCTTTATTTTGAGTCTCCTTGCACTATTAATTCAATTATTTCATTACATCCATTTTGGTGCAATCTGAAAATAAAAGCCACATTCTTGAAGGAGCTTCCCCAGCCAGGCAGATAATACTAACAATTATTGTAGGGATAGTTCATTTGTAGAACTAATGAAGGTTCTCATTTAAAATGCTCTACAAAGATATTCATGGATATTTAAGATATCCACAAATTAACCACTGCATTTGTAACCTGAACAAACACAGATTCTGGATCGTGGCCATTTTAAAAATTTTCCCTATGAAACTTGTAGAGACACTAAGCTGAATACCTTTTTATTGTTTTATGCATCAGCTGTGGGTCTAAAGAACAAAGCCCTAGAAAGTTCTTTTTTTCTTCTTCTCCAAAGCAGTACCTGAAATCTTAGTTGCAATCCGTGTTGTGATGGGTGGCCCAAAGCCCTTGACTGTGCTGGCTTTGATGGTGAATGAATACGTAGTCCCTGGGTATAATCCTACAAAGAGGTGATGTGTTTCATTCCTTAGTTTGAAGACTTTCCCTCTTTGGCTGGACAGGTCAGCACTGGGATCCAGAGACCCAACGGCCTTGTATGTAATCTGCAAATGAAGAACAAGGAAAGTAAGGTGATAAGGGGCCTTCTGCACCTGGCCTTTCTCTGCTCCACTATTTTGCCATCTCTTGAGACTAGACATTGAAAATACAAGGACAGATATTATTTCAGTATCCCTAGTGAGCGGTTCTGTATTTGGATGCTGTCAAACAGACATGAACATTTTTCCAAGGCTTTACTTAGGAAAAAAACTAATTTCTTATCTCCACTAAAACCTCAGCACGTGCTGATTTACAACAAAAGATGCAAAGAAATGCTTTTTGTTCCAAACCTCAGAACTTCTGCAGCCAAACCAGAGCACACAGCACAAGCTGCGGAATATTCGTGAGAATTTCCCCTACAATTCCGCACAGCATATGAAAACTTTTGCTGCAAACATGGATACATTTTCCATCAAGTTTTTTTTTTTTCCCCAGCAAATGGCCTTCTTAAAAGGTGACTGAAAACAATGGAAGCCTTTTACTGACAGCAAAGGTTTTGGAATTCTTTTCCTGTGCTAAAGACAATATGGTGAAATGAAATGGTATGTTTAAATGAAATAAGTATCATCAAGTCTTTAGACAAAAGCCCTTCTCTTCTCTGAGCTTGTAAGCCAGCTTCTGATATCATTTCCCTCCCCCTGTTTTTAGCCTCAGTTTGCAGGTTTACACGTGGTACCATGCCTGGTTTTCGCCTGAGAGATTAAGTCAGCAGGGTTACAGACCTGCAGAGCTGTTCATGAATACACCCGCTGCTGGTACTAACACACCTTTAGAGGAATCCAAGCTGAAAGCACACCTTTGAAATTCTGCTCGAGCTCCATTATGCTTACCCATGGCAACCCTGTTGATATACAGACACTTGCAAGTAAAACTCATGACTTATTTACCAGCCAACTCCTTCCCTGCGTTCCAAATTCAATCCAAAGGCAGCTCAATTTCAACTGAGCTGTCAATATAATATAACTTGCTCCACTGCTCTCCTAACCTTTCCTGATATTATGGGATCCTCGCTTATTTGTAATGAAACACTATGAATAAATCAATGTATGTTAATACATGAAGTCTTCAATTTTTTATGAAGGACTCCACAAGAATCTAATTCCCAGCTTTGCTGAAAGAGCCTTTGAAAATTTAAGTCACTTGCTTTATGACAGGAGGAAAATGTTGCATTTTGAGGAAAAATAAATGTACAATGTTTAAACAGGGGGGCTTTAATAATAACAGGATAAATAAGAGACAGAGACTAATGCTACTGACACCAGAGGAGGGTATGAGTGTGTGAATCCTATTATTTGGACAGAGAAGAACAATTTAGACAGAACTGACACCCAAGATGAGGCAGAACAACAGAGAAGGGCCGTGAATTACACCCAGGCCTACACAGCAGCAAGAAATTGCAAAGGCAGAACTCTTAAAGGAATTATAATTGAACAGCTTGCAGGTGATTTCATTGAAAACCTACTAATTTTTCCAGGAATTACAACCTGGTTTGCAATTTTTATTACTGGCCAGAAACCTGAGAAAGAGAGAGATCTTAGCACAAGGGTCATTAAAACAAAAAAACTAAATGTGGGGAGGAGAAATCTTTACACTCGCTCCTTTTCCTTAGGTAAGGTGAGGAACATGCAACACAGCATGGCATGGGACAATATTTTGACAGCTCTTATTGCATCAAGGTACTTCAAGGCAAGGGAGTGTAAAAACACCATCAGAGTTAGAGTGAGGATCAGAGACTTTAAATTAAGAGATGTGACCCAGTCAATGCCATAGCCAATTCCAGAAAGAAAAATGTATTTATTCTACTAGGTAGGAATGAACCGATGCAATCTGTATGCTCTATTTGCAAATCAAGTGCTAGAGAAATAGCAACTCTACAAAATTCCAAAGGGGAATCAGCAAAATGGGAGTTTGGGAAACAGAAAGGGAACTTCCTACTGCTGGGCCACTGAAAACCACATTGGCAGATGCCCAGGTAGTAGCCTATGCGAAATCAGCGGCATTTATTTTCAAGCACATTATGCAGAAGGCTATAAATAGAAGTGGAGTGTCCTTGATCTCCATATAAATAAAAGTATTTAGCTACCTTCACCAGTTCTAAAATAACTACAAAAAGAGTTATTTTTTTTCATTTAAAAAACTATCCCCTTAAGGCAAATAGAGCTAGAAAAGCTTTCAAGAAAAAAAAAAGTCATTGATTTAAAAAAAACAACAGTCTGTCTTTCTTCTGTTGACTATAGCAGAGAATATGAGTAAAAGGGACCTTAAAACAACCTGGGTCAACTCACAAGAAGCGAGAAAGGAGAAAACTGTACTTGAGAGAGAGTATGTCTACAATTTCAGATTGTAGTGTGGGTCAATTTTCAGAATGACTTCTCACCCAAATCAGACTTCAATATTTCCCAAAACTTTTTTTTAGGATATATAAACTACAGTGAAGAGAGATTTGCAGCATAGCCAAATTGCAAGACTATTGTTTCTGCAGCAGACTTTCTATTCCAATAGATATGAACCCTGTTAAACCAGGTGATAGGCAGACATTCAGAGAAAGCAATCCTTGTCCCCAAAACATAACATTTAACTTTAACACACGAACAGTACCTGGATGCAACACAGAGAATAGGGAAACAATAATACAAAATTGTGCCTGTGGTCCAGTTTCATTCAGTCCGTAAGCAGAAATATTTAAGGGACTGGTAAGCAAAACGATGTCAGCAGATGCAGCTGGTTACCAGCTTACTGCTCTCAGCAGACTTAGTCTCAAGCTCTTCTCTGCTTTCCGCAAGAGCTCTGAACGGCTGAAGTGGCGAGGAAAGTATAGACGGACACTGCCAGGGGAGCCTATGGGCTGCGTGCCCACCTCTGCTAATGACTTTCATCATGACCACGATAAGCTGATGTTCTCTGAGTCTCCATTTTGCCATTTATAAAATGAGGGCTATTACACTCCTCTACACAAACATTTTTGCGGTTGAGGGATTCTATGGATTTCTGCAATTGCTGAGTGCTGATGGTTAAGCAGCAAAACCACAGGTGAAACAGATGAAGTAGCTCTGAAAATAGAGCCCTCTATTTGGAAAAGGAGGCAAATTCTCTTCCAGCTCTGAAAAAAACCAGAATCATTTTCCCCCTTCCAAGGAAGATATCTGCTGTTTCTTAGGTATTAGTGCTAAGCCAAGTGTGGATTAAGGTCTGAGAGCTCTGTCTCAGCCTGTTCCTCTATGGGCCTCCCCGTATAGCGAAAGCAGCTGCAACTTCAGCCACAATTACAGCTGTTCTGGCAGCGGAGTCTCCAGAGCCGGCTGGCTGCTCCCTGCTGACCTGGCACACATCCATACTGTTCAAGCCATAGGCTCCCCATCCAGCTCGGCCACATTTCTCAGAGCCTGGACCATTCTCCATTTACTGAAGTTATTAGTATTTCCTCACTGGAATATCTGAAACGTGCCACACCATATGCACTTGTGTGTACATATGTGTCTGTGTCAGGGGATTCCTCCTATGGAACGAAAAGATGCTGTAATATATCACTTATATGTTGCTTTTTATGTAGAAATGTATCATGTATCAAATTATAACCAGGTGAAATGAAGACACTAAGAAGTTACTACTCTTCTCCTTAATTGATTTAAACTAAAAGTTCTGAAGCAAGAGAAATTTCAGGGAATCGGAAACTGAAAAATTTTCTAGAAGAAACTATGGAAATTTCCAACTCTGGAGTAATTTATAAACGCACAGAAACATGTCTGGAGAAGAAATACAGCACTTTCCTAGAACAAGAAGGATGCTGAAAAAAACACCTGCTCTTCTAGTTGGTATGCTGAGTATTTATCTTAATTTCTTGTTCCAAGTGTCAAACCACTTCATTACAAAACAAACAAGAGATTCTAATCTAGAGAATGAGATGACTCAATCACTAGAAAGCAGCTGTTCTAAATTATTTTAAAATAATCTATTTTAAAGACAAGCCATAGCATATAATACTTCTGTAGTCTGTAAAAAAAGAAACAATAATATTAATTTAAATGTTTAAAAATCTAGACAGAAAACAAACAAGAAAATACTCAAAAATATATTTAAGAATATCACTCTGATTGAAAATATTGAAAATATTTGTTTTTATTCTGATGCAGAATAAATGCAAATACAAAGATGAGGAAATTTCTCACAAGACTGAAACTCTCTGTTTTTTATCCCGCTCCCTGGTTATCTCCCGCACAGCAGGCAGCTGTCACAAGTTGAAAGTTGTCTTTCCTCTGCAAACTGGAATGGCTGTCCTGAGTTTGCATGTGTAATGTAGAGTTTACACAGCGGCTCCAGGGCAACTTGACGGTCCCAAGGAAACGTTTTAGTGGCCAACACGGCTGTGGTCCTAACCACAGCATATACCGGTGCAGGCTGAAATACAGCAAACCCAAAAAATATACATTAATAAATCCTAAATCTTCCTTGGAATCTCCTTCACTGAGTTAATGAACTGGTTCTCAAACTGAAGCAACGGCAGCAGTAAATTTGAAGTAATCAGAAAGTCAGATGGCACAGGAACTCAGAAGGGTAAAGAATAGCCAATTCCCACCAGAACAGGAGGGACGAAACACTGAGCCCAGCATCCAGCCAGCTGGACACAATGATTTACTCTGGAGGTGCACAGACGATTCAAGTCCCTGGTCAACTATGCAAAATTTGGCTACATGAGTCCAAATTCTTTGTAAAATTTAAACCAGGTCAGCAGTACAAGTTCAACTCTACTGGAAACTACCAAAAAAGGCTTTAAATTATTTAATTTCCAAGTGTTCAGTGATATGTAATTGCTGTGATAGACTATGGAGAAGAAAATAAGAACAGATCAGCATAAGAAATGGGATGGTTAGCGAGTTCACTCCTTGTTGTTATTTAAGCAGGCATCCAATCTACACCAGTGCACTCTCAGTCCCCATTAACCAGAAGCACTCCCTCTTATTCCATCCTCCCCTCTGTTTTTTATCCATTTTAAAAGTTCAGAATATTAACTCCGTGAAATCACTGAGCAGATACTACATTAACAACCACAAAGATGAAGATAGAATATTGAGAGCATAAGCACAGCTCTTCTCTCCTTCACAGAGCCTAATTTAACACAATTTTCTAGGGAAACGTGAATGCTTTGCTAACTGTCATCATCTGTGACTGTAAAACTTCTATCATAATATGAGGACTTACAAAACTTTCATTGTAAAGGGAAAGACCATAGCAGAGGTATTAACTAAACTAGAAAGCACAAGGCTATTTTCCAGTGCAAATCTTTCTTCAGAAGAAAACACATAAGGAAAAAATAATTAAAAAACCCCACCCTTAACCACTTGGATTTTCCCATACCCCACAGGTATATGGGCAACTGTGCGTCCACACAAGCAAAGTGAGATTGTGGTACTGGAATATATTATTATACGGCTTCATCAGGCATATCTTGAATATGTCTGTTCAGCCTGAGTATCAGCCATGGACCGGAGCACAAAACTCTGCAAGGACTTCACAATCTGCTCAAGAAGCTGAATTAACATTCAGCAGTTCATCCTCTCCTTTAGCAGCTACCCTGTGCCCACTGCTCGCCGAATCTCTACACCGTGCTTAGCAAACGCAGACAGTAATGGAAGCCTGGTGAATTTTACTCTATCTTTGCCTGGTGGAAGCGGGGTGGGCTTTGTCCTGTGCTTGTTTTAATAAAAGTGTCAGTAAGTGTAGTTGAAAACTGGAGGTTAAAAAAAAAAAAAAATCCCTGTAGAAAAAAGGGTACGTATTGTTAAAAATGTGGTAATTAAACAGTGAAACGGACCGTCAAGCGATGTGATAAATTACCCTTCGGGTTTAGACATTCCTTTGGAAGAATGTATTATGGCACAATCATGAGGCCCTAAGCTTAATACAAGAACAAATTGTGATAAAGATCTCATCACTTCATTGTAATGGTCCTTCTTGCCCTCCCTTTCGGAACCCTGGATGGCTGTTCAGACTCCCTTTAATCCTCTTAAATAAATAAATTAACAAGACAGAATATTCTGCTCAAATCACGGCTGATGTATCCATTTAGCCTTCCCATACATTTGATACATTCGAGTAAGCTTTCACACTGATGAATAACTGAGTTGTCAGGATTTCACGTGTTCATAACCTTAAAACTGAGGGCAGCAAACTCTAATGTCTCAGGATTGAGAACTTGCCAGTCAAGGCAAAAAAATATGCTCATGTGTTTCTTTCCCCAGCAACTGATCCCAGTATACACACCGCTTTATCTTACATCTTTTGTCATATAGAATTAATCAAGCACGGCAAGCAGAATTTTGCTCTCTACAACCATATTCACCATCAAACATTAGGACTTTAAGCTTTCCCTCCGATTTTAGCAATTGCAGCCTGTTTGAATGCAAATGGTAAGTACTGCTGTTAAATCAAACACTACCTTGTAGATACATTATGCAACCTTACATGTATTTTCCATTTTAGTGACAGTCTGCATAGCAGTTTGGGGAAGGCATCTGAAACTTATAAATCCATTACATTATTCCCTACATTCCCATTGACATTTTATGTCCCTGTCTTCATAAAACAGCCCATTCTGCCTCTCCATACCCCTCATATAACATACAATCCCTAACTTCTCGGGATGCTCTGGAGCCGACAGGTTGCTGCTATATATATAAAAAAATTTTTTTCCCCCTTTTCAGTTAGTAATGCCTCAAGACTGAAACCATCTCTTGCTATGGACAAGAGAGGAGCCAGAACAAGGAACATTCCACAGCCACTATATGCGTGACTGGGCCAAGGTCAGAAGCTGGGTCTGCAGGGACACCCTGACTAGCGTCTCTCACTTTACTGAGCCAGAAGGAAAGGAAGCTTTTCCTGACTTATTGCTGTTTTTTGAACTCACTCCTGTCTTGTGAAGCAAGACCTGGAATCAAGACTTTTTTTATCCGTTGGTTCTCATCCTATCATGCTGCAGCAGGATCCCCGGTGACCGTCACGGGTGCCAGCTCCTCCAGCGCTGCTCAGCGAGCGGCAGACGAGGGCAGCCCGCCCGTCCGACCAGAACGGCCGTCGGCTGGAGTCGCACCCCGCGCTCGGGCTGGGCTCACCTCCCCCTGCCCGTGGGAGCTGCCGCCGCGTCCCCGCCAGCCCCACCTCCGGCTGGGCTGCTCCAGCTGGGAGAAAAGGCTGAGAGCAAAGCCACTGGAATAAGAAAATAAAGCTGCTGGCATCCCAGAAAATGAAAACCGCAGATCAGTCACAGCTTTAATTCTTTTCTTTTTTAAAGGGGCCCCTCATTTTGAAAACCACTTAACTAGAGAGACGTTGCTACTTCCCAACTACATAATCCTCTCTTGAATGAGAATCTCTTCTATTTAACTAGAAGACAATCAGGCAGACTCGGTGGTCTACAAGCCTGACTTAGTGGTGTTTAAGTCCTACTCAGTGCAGCTTTAGAAGAGCTCAACGCTCAGCTGTCCGGAGCCCAGCACCAGGGCATTCACACCCCACCACATAGCACAACCTCGACTGCCAGGCTGTGGTCCTGCCTGCCCAGCACCTGCAGGCTACAGAAAAGATTAACTTCCCCCCGTGCTTTCCTATGCCACTTGCTTCAATTTTCTAACAGGATAGGCACAAAACGTCACAAATGGATGAGAAAGAAGTTTGTCACAGGCAAAGCATGTTTCCAGGGCTGGAAATCATTGTGCAATTCATAAGAGTGCAGAGATAAGGGAGTCGGGTATCGGTGGAGAGCACTGGATGTGCTTCACAGGCTTCGGCACTGCAGATGGAGGGGAGGAGGAACCAACTGAAAGGCTTCATGATTGCAAATACCTTGGGAAACAATAGGCTATTTCGTTTTTAATCTTGCTTTACATATTCCACTCCGTGCTCTAATAAAGCCTACAAGAAAACTTCATTTTTCCCGTTTCCCAAAAATAAACACAAATAAACTGATGTATTAAAGTCTGACAGAAATATCCTTGAACTCGAAGTTATCCAAACATTTCCTTCATTTCCCAAGTCGCTGCCTGAGGGAAGCAGTGTCCCCCAAGCCAGGTGTTAAAAAGCCATTTGCAGCGTGAGTTAACCGTGCAGATGACTTTGTATGGTGGAAGGAAACCAGCTCTAGCTCATGGTGTCTCCTGGAAATGTCTTCTTTGACTTCAGCATGTCCAGAGGGTGTACAAGGTGGAGGTGTTTTACTGAGCATCTCACTCGCTACCATTTCAGGCACCACTGACCTTCCAGAAATTTTGAAAGGCTTCTCCTCAGTTCATACTACATCTGGATTACACTCACATAGTCAACACTGAGTTTCTGAAACATTTCTTTTTGAACTTGAGTGCGTATCACTCATAAGATACCTAACATCAAAAGCAGCTTCAGATTTCAATGCAAAGAACAGCAAGGAACAGCATTCCCAACCACAGCTTTGCCTTCCTACCTTCTAGCTGGACCTGACAACAAGAGGATTAGGAAGATGTTCTTACAATTATATACGTATTCCTTACACAGATCAGCCCAGCACCACCAGCGAGCATGATCTGGTTTCTCCCTAGTCACTGCACACCAGGCTAAGCGATGAAGATTTAATTGCCCCCTCCTCTTCAGTGAGATCTCTTAGCATCAGGGCTTAAGCTGAATAACGACAATTAGCACTGCCGAATTCAAACACAATAATCCAACACCTTCTCCCAGCCTGAAATTTATTTAAGAATGAAAATCAGCTCTTTTCTTCCCCACAGCCTCTTGCTCAGGGTCATTCTCAGAACCAGACTTCCATGGTAAAAAACCACCGCACGGGCAACTACCAAATGTTTTAAGAAGCTGATGCAATCCAGAGAGTAAATTACAAAGTAGCATCACTGTCAGCTGAAACCCAACAGCAAAGAGCAATTACAGATTCATGAGACAGAGCCCAAACTTTTGTTATACTGATTTTTCTGCAAAAATCTTTACCTTCTAGTATTAATTCTACATTTAATCGTGGCAAAACTGCAGTTTCAGCAGACAATTAAAGATCTTTTCTTTTGCTTTCCAAAGGTGAAACATAATTGTTGTTTTGTATCATCGTAAGTAGCTTATTCCTCCTGCTATAGAGATTCTCCTCCAGGTTCCCAGCCACGTGAAAACTGGCACAGTCCCCGCTGTCTGTAGTGGGGACAACACCACTGTCTGATAACACTTACATTTCCAAGGCTGATATCAAGCAGAGTGAAAATCATAAACAACCAGGGCCCTGGATGCGGGCTATACATTTGATTTCAAGTTCGAAGCTGAGAGTGTCAGAGGTGGAGGACTCAGCTCTGTGTTTTTACATCACGCAAGTATTTTGTCCAGCTCACCTCCACGTTCACATTCCAGCACAAGTCTAGCAAATGGTTTGAGCCCAGCAAACCACTCAAATACACATTTAGCTTCCTTTACTGCCAAGGGAATTTTAAGTGCACGTCTACATGCTCATCTCTAAAGCAGAGGATAAGTGAATTAAAAAAACAACAACAACAAAAAGCCCAGAGCTGCATTCTTATCCTAAGATTAACCTGTGAAAACACACACAAAAATTTAAAAATTCATCTTCAAGGAAGGAATTGCAGAGCACTAAGGATCAGAACCCACTTCGAAATCAGTTCTGACACAATCCAGGACTCAAAAGTTTGGCCTATCTTTCCTCTTTCACACAAGCATCCCGAAATCAAACTTTATTTTTATATGTTGATTTTTTGGTACTTCCTTTGTTGCCTGGATCTTTCGATTTTCAGACTTGGAGCAGAACTGAAAACACTGGCATCTCAAACACCAAATACCCATGAATAAAATGTGTAAGAGTTGTCATGCTTTGCTACTCATCAAATGATCTGATTGCCTGTATCTCGCCATGCTCTTCATACACTATTATTTTCTAAGATGAGTTTGCCATAGCATGCCAGAAAGGCAGAATGCATTACAATGGAAGGTACGACCATTTTTTGGCATTGTGTGTTAAAACAATGACTCTGACTGCAGTTTTTACAGCTGTCTCTCAAGTTATACCATCAAGTTGTCCCAACTTTGGATTTTTCTCACCAGAAAGATTAAAAAGCAGCTGTAGGGAGTAAGTGAAGGATGGAAATAGGCTGTGCAATTTCCAAGCCCATTTTTTTATTTTTTAAAGTAATTCCTCCACATTTCCTATCTAGTATAATTCCCAAAAATATAGGCTGGCCAGTTGCGAAGATTTTGAAAACGGCTTCAAGACAAATTCAGCCTTATGAAACAGAAGGGAAGATGACCCAGCTCCCCCACTAATGCACACCTGTCATAAATAAGAGGGCAAGAAATTCTTCCTGAAGCCAATGTAAAAATCCTTGGTTTAATGTTCTAAGTAATAGCAAATAAATCCACTTGAACTGCTTCAGCCACCAAAAAAGCCAAGTTGCTTCTGCAATATTCTAGCAGAACAATAGTCAGCTTTGCAGCTAGATAACAGAGTGAGGAAAATAAATTTTTATATGCAAAATATTTGCTTGGAATTTAGTGGTTAAGATGCTGTCTTGCATATTAGTATTTATAGCAAGATGGAACATATTTTCCTGAGTAGCTCTGCAAAAGCAGACAAGGTTGAAGTTCTCATGAATATTACTTAGCTGTTCACGTCGCTGTAATTTGAAGAGTACACTTGCTGGCCTGATCTTGCTATAACAGTGCCATGAAACGTAAGGACGCAGGCTCACCTCACAGGTGTGGATTTGGGGAAACAGAGGAGGAGAGGGCAGGCCCCGGTGGCGTTGGTACCACAGCAGGGTTACACTGGGACCGCACCCACCCTCCATGCAACATCTTCTCCCCTGAAATGGAGGGAGGACCCCAAACAGGGAACACCTGCGAGCCAAGCAGCTCGTGATAGCTGCGTTAGGAAGAGCATGAGGAAGCCCTGCAGCTGCGTGAACAAGAAGAAACGCCACCACGGTTGAGCCATCAACCCTTGCCAGGGAGCGACGTGCCCCCACGTTTGCAAGCACCTTTGCAAGGCGTGGATGCGAGGCACCCAGGAGAGCTCCAGCGTGGGTGGGGTGACCAGGCTGTGCCACACCAGCGGCTCTGCGGAGGAGACGGGTACACCCCACCCCACCGCCACGCAGCACACGCCCCATTTCTGAGCAGCGCAGAAGCTGAGCAGAAGCCGAGGCTCTGGGGTAAACAGCCTACCGCCTCAGTCCCAAAAACCTTTTCTGACAATCTTTCTACATCTCAACTATACACGTTTCATATCATCTAAACCTTAAAGGATTTGCCCTGTGTTTTCATTGGAAAAGGCCATTCCGTTCCCCCAGAACCATGAATTCCTAGTCATCACATAACATCCTCCCTATTCTCACCCTTGCTGGAAAGTTCCTGCTCCCTTTCTCACTCAGGGGCATATGACTTTACACTGTGATTTTGCTTTCCACCCTAATCAAACTATTTCATCAGAAAGATTGAAGCTGGTGCCTGATACATCAGGGTCTTTAAAGAGACTTCACAGTGTTTACACCCAGAGGGCTTTCATTTGTGCACAGACTGTTTACGACTTTTGCCGAATAAAGTCACTGTTGCTGGTTTCCTCTTGAACAAATCCCGGGCCTGATTTTCTAATGTCCTGGGGAGAGTCCAAAGTCAGAAGAGAGCTGGAAATCCTCCATCACCTTGGAAAAACAACATCCCTTGTTCCTCAGGACATAACTGCTTTAGAGCAAATAACTGGGATAGTTTTTGCAGATACTTTAGGTACTACATGAATAAAATCCTATTACTATTGCAGAAGAGGTTGTCTCCAATCAGGTTTGCCACAGTAAGCTTTCTGGTTTATTCACCTGAACTATATTTTCACAAAAGCCAGAGGCTGTAAAATGCACGGTGTATAAACCAAGTTAAAAATTCCTACCAAAAAAAAAGTTTCAATTTTTTTTAAGTGACTTCCCACACAAAGGTGTCTCTGAGCTATCCATTAGCTGAAAGTGAGATACGTCTCATTGAACAACTAAATACTCTTTGTAGAGGGGAAAAAACATGCAGCAGCCTAAGTGCAGAAAATGTGTTCAAAAGTCCGAAGCTGAAGCAACAGTCCCCCCCAGCTCTTCGTAGTGCTGCAGCATTGGTGGGGGGCATTGCACTCACCCTGTGCCCAGGACACTGGAAAAAACTGGCCAGACACGGTTGTTCAGAGGACAGGACGTAAAAAGCAAGTGCCCTCTAGCCTCTTGCCCACCAAAAAACTGTCAAAAAACCTGTACCGTGATCCATCTCTCCCCGTGACGTTCTGTTTGTAGCTGCCTTCTCTGGGCAGACATGCTTCTGTTCCCTGACCAGACAGTCAATAGAAAAACCATCGTATGATGCCCACGTACTTCTCTTTCCAATCACAGATGTCACCCTGGCTCTCCGGAGCGCCGTCACCTCACTCACCCGCCCTGAGCTACTGAACTAGGATCCCCGATTTATTTTGAAGCTTGGTGTAGCCTCTGCTCGTGGCTGCACAAGGTGGACGGCTCCAGTGAGAAACTGGAGCAGAGCAAATGCAAAAGCAGTTTATTTTCAAACACTGAAATCCCGCTTTCTTCAGATCTAACTGCCCGGTCAAAAGAGAAGGATATGAGTCCAAACAGGCAAGTCTGAGAACTGCATCAGTGAAGGCCGCACACAGAGCCCTCGGAGCGGAGGCTGATCCATTTTGTTCGCACAAGGACAAACTAAAGCCAGCTTTAGACCTTTCTCCCCATGTCACATCGATTTTTGGTTTTTATTCAATTTGAGAAAATATGGGCATTCACTCAAACACTGACTAGCACAGAAATAACTGTATTATGTGCATTATGGTATATTTTACGTTGTAAGGGGTTTTTTTCAGCTGTATTACTTTGTTTTCTGAATGCACATTGTGGAGACCACATGAATGAAAAGTGAACTGTTAAGATCTCTAGATACCTCTCAACTCCAATTCTGGTTTTATGGTCCTGTAATCAACTTCCAATCCACATGGAAACACTTCTGTTGCACTTTTAAAATGTTTTGCAGAACTCTTGGCATCATACACCTGCTGTACTCCATTACATCTGCCTGCTCTTGAGTTCAAAACAAGAGAGAAAGAAGATACATTTCTGTTCTCTTTTTTAATGGTCTGTTGGATTTTCCTTTTACTTCATCTGTAGGAATATAGTCAACCATAAATTGTGTTCACTGGATAATCCACTAGATTGGCTCAATCTCCTTTTCTTTGTTCTCCACACTAGCAGCGATATTGCGAGCAGTCTTTACTCCACCCCTCCTTTTTATCACCAAATTCCTTGTGATGCTCCAAAGATTCTTTGGATTGGTTTAGGTTGCATTAAAAGGCATCACAGTTAAGAGAGTCGCAAAAGACAAAATTTTACATAGTCCAATTTATTGTTCCAACTTCCCCTTTAGGATAATCTAGCTCTGCTTCTTCTTTCCCTTTCACTAATGAGCTGTAAAATCAAGCACCAAGCTGTCAGACGAGTCTGACTAGCTCCATCTCTGCTTTGTAAATAAGCAAAATCTCTATAAAAACTGAACCTCAACTCTTTGGTCCCCCCTGTTAGAGCCCTCCACCTTGGCAAGGATCTTTCCTGGCCTCCATGAGCACCAGTGGGAGCTTGGACTAGGTCTGTCCTACCTGGTGCAATTACTGCCCTCCCCTCCCAGCCCCCAACTCTTGAAGTGTTTTGAGTGGGCAGAAGTAGAAGAAAACAGCTTGGCTTCTCACTGACACTGTCACATAGTGCCAAGAAAAGCCATGTTGCCAACACCACCACTGTGTCAACGTCTGGACGCAGAGCTGGAGTGGGTGGCAGAGAGGCAGAGCAGCAGCACCTTGATGAGCAACCAGAGGAAGCCAAGAGTTTTTAACTTCTCATGGCGAGGAGGTGAACAAGGTTAATTGCCGCAGATGCAGACTTAAGCTTTGCACGCTGGGAATCATGGAATAAAACTAAACTTGAAAGGCTCAGGCACTTTTCAAAATGTACTTCATTAGGTTTCAATTATAAAGCAAAATTAGAGGACCACAAAACAAGAAACAGTGGATATTTTCTCTGATGAAGAAAAAAACATTTTCTCCCTCTTTAAGGCATTTCTTCTAGTACTCTGTCCCACACTGTCCCATATTTCCAGAAACTGTAACCGTAAGCCATGCCCCCTACACTGCAAGATGACTGCAGCAGGGCAATGGGAGCAAAAGGCAGGAAGAACCCCCTCAGGCCCTGAATCCAGCCTTTGGCAACCCCAGGCAAGTATGTAAAGGACACTTCGTCACAGTGATTCATGCAGCAGATCATTCTATAATGCCACCCTCTCCTCCACCCATCCAAAGTACACTTTCCAAATCCTGACATCGGGTTTTTCCCCGCGGGATGCTTGACACTCTGCAGGCTATCTTAAAGGTGACTAAGAAAAACAAGCCAGCCAGGATAGTCAAAATTTGCTGCACAGTGGTCTGCACCTGCATAAAAAAATTTTAGGGGAACGAAGTAGTCCAGGGGTTTCCACAAATCAAAAATGGGTAGAGTATGTACACATTCCTGTAGGACTCACAAAAAAGGCTTCAAAAATCTAAATGACAACATTAGCAAAGGTATGTCTATTTGTGGTCATGCTTGAGCTGCTGTAACTTTAACACAAAAGCCCTTGATTAGTGCAGGCCTATATTTTCTGATAGCCTCAAGCGATTCATGGTTTCAACCTCAAAGCCTATAGTGGTTCAGCCCCAAAGAGCATAAAAATAATTCCTTCTTATTGGACATATCAAAGCTGTGAATACAGTATTTTGTGCCAGGTTCTTCTAGCCTGATTTAAAGATTTTACAAACCCCTTATACAAGTTCTCCAAATCTAGTATGTCAGTTGAAAAATGGCAATAGGTTTAAAAAGAGAAACGTAGAAACATTACGTTTAGCCATACCTAAAAGGTAAATAAAATACCTTCAGATGGCTGCTGCCTAAACTTACCCTGAAAAAAAATACCAGGGCATTTTATAGAAGGAAAAGGATCCTACACTGACATTTTAAGCTTGCTACAAAGTGTAATTTAAATAGACTTACCAGCTGCTCCTGGACTTACTGCAGTATTAGTGCCTTCTACCAACAAGCATTCAGACTCTGAATAGTAATAATGAGAATGCAAATTTGAATGTGGCTCAGCTTAGGCTCCTACGTATAAAACGTGAACAGGGTAGCATCAAAATGTGGTAAATTAGAGTGCAGACACCTGGTCCTGAAAAGTCATGCAGAAAACTTAGTTTATACTGCTTCTCCTTGTTTCTTATTAAAATAATTTGGAGGCTTGAAAGTGAAACACATTTATAAATTCACTAGGGAGCTGGAGAGAGTCATCACACAGTAATGGAAAGGCAGATTTTTTTATTGATTCAAATTAAGGGTAATTTATTGAAAAAAAGCCATGATTTGCATGAAAGACGTTGCCTAAAGACACAGCAGTCTAAGTGTGTTTTGATGTATTTTACACATACACACACACATACACACAGACTGTTCGGTGCAACTCACGCTGCTAGCAGAGGGAATTAGCTACCAGTACTGCTTTGCAGTCATTTCTTTAGTTTATGACCACCCAGCAAGATAAAACCAATCGGTCATAAGACTTTGCTCTGAGATAACTCAATCCTTGGGCACTTCAAGAGAAGCCTTTCCCCTTTTTTAATCTATCACGAGCAGGCTGGTCATGCTTATCCACTCTGTCCCTCCCAAGTAATGAAACCTGGCCATCCTACGCCTTCTGTGAGTCCCAGGACCCCTCATCAGCTGTCTTTGTCCTTATGGGAAATTTGAGGTGCCTTTGTTGCACAGTTCTTAGCCCTGGGAAAGAGACAGCAAATCTGAACTATTCCCAGGGAGTTCAGGTTACCACAGAGGACATTTGAGTGTAGGTTTCAGTCCCAGTAGTATTGGTGTTTTCTATACCAAAACCATTTACCAAGGGAAGCCTATTGCTTCCTAGGAAAACTCAAGTCTTCCAGGCTTGGTGTTTCTCAAACTTAGATTTAAATCTTCAACAATAACCTAGACAAATTGTGATGCTAGAGAGATTAGAGCAGGCTTAGAGAATCTCTGGGGCACCCATGTGCCCCTCAACAAATGAGCACACCAATTCCTAACATTTTCCTAACCTTCCTAGCATTTAGATGCTCTGTCTCCTTTTCAGTGCCAGGTTCCCTCCAGCCAGAGTTACAGGGAGAGTGCTACAGGCTACAAACACCAAGACCCAGCTGGAGTGCCAGTAGGACCAGGTGGGCACAGCACTGGTGATCAAGAACAGCATTTCTTTCTTCATCCTCCTCAGCTGTGGCAAGGAGCAAGACTCCTGGGTGCTCTGACCACCATCAACTCCCCTGAGATGGCTACTGGAACACTGGATTCCTTTCCCCGGCTCTCGAGAAGTCAAGCCCATTTCTTCTGGAGCTCCTCACTACAAAGCATTCACATTTATAAAAAAATTTGTTGTGAATAAATGAGTGTGAAACACCAAAAGAAAGGCACATTGCGTTTTTCTGCCTTCACCATGTTATCTTGCTGTCGTTACTGCTGTCAGACCACAAGCAAATTTCTCAGAAATTTAGTCTCCATAAACAGGCTATTTGTGTAGCATACTGGGCACGCATGCAAGTTACTGATCTCAGGAAGCTAAATTTTCACAAGGGACTTAAGCCAGTTTCCATTTGCATGTACATGCTCCGAACGCTCAAGGATTTGATAGAAGCAATTACTCTCCCCGAGCCACAGAGTGGCTCCTTTGAACAGACTCCTAAGTTTAGAGTTTTCCATTTGCATACATACAGTTTAATACCACAGAAGCACGTAAACAGGAATGTTAGCTTTATGAAAATCTGACTTTTGGGTGAATTGCTCTGTGGAAAACAATAGTAAAAAGCAGGATCCGATGTAAATCTTACAGCGAAGAGAAAAAACCCACTTGTTACATGACTAGGAAAACTGCATGAAATGCTGAGGAGCCTCTTAAAAAGGCAAATTATCCCACGGCATAGATGGCAAAGGGATCATTTACATTCCCAGTTCGTAAAAAGCAGCGATTAATACAGCTAGAGAAAATGTAAATTTTAATGAGTAACTGAAGTGTTCAAACAAACTGCTGGTTTAATAAAGCTGAATGACAGGGCCAAAGTGTTGGGAATAAAGTCCCAAGGCTCTGTTACCAGAGAGAAAATTCATGGATTGAGTGAGAAGAAGAAAAGGTGATTTAGCATCAAAGGAAATAGTTACTCTTCAAATAAATAAGAATCAGAATGAACATTTATAGTGTCTTTTCCTCCCCTCTGAATGTCTCCAAAACTCAAATTTATGTTAGTTTACATACTTAGCTAATTAAAGCTCTGAAAATAATATAAATTTTTATGGGCCATTTCTGGAGAAAACTAGCATAACTTAAAACAGCCCCAGCCACTTTGATTACTGCATCGAGTTGCTATGAGTTTTCACGGTGCAATAAATTTTTTAAAAATTGCCTCCTGCTGATCTAATTATGATCCTATTTTTAAGCAATTTTTAAAAATTAGAAATGTATTGCAGACTTTCATTCGTAATGGCTTAAATTTAATAAAAAAATGCATTGAAGTTGGCAAAAAAGTACTGAACCAAATTCTCAGGTGATTTACTGAAGCTGGAGTTAGCGGAGTCGGGCTGTTTGTACGAGCTGGTCACTTTGCAGAAACCCCAATCTCTCCACCTGCCAGCCTTACAAATTCACTTTTCTCTTTAAAAAACCAGGCCAAGCCAGGTCCAACTCTTCTCATGTCTCACTAATCTTGGCTAAGCAGGCCAAATCTGACTCACGAGTCTTTTCTGCAAACCCCGTTTCTTTCAATTGAGTCACACAAACCCAACGTGACCAGTACATGACGAAGAGCCATGGGGAAGCACAAGACACTGCTGTAGAGCACTGGTTGCGTGAGGCTAACAAGTTTTAACTCCTCACAATATGAAGCTAAAAAATCCGTGAACAAGACAGGCCTACTCCCTCCAGAAAGTTTACACAGTCATTTCTCACAATTGCATCTACTTTCCCCAACGACATCCACCTGCTATGTACGGGCTACATACTGTCACTAGTAGATCCATAGAGAGCGACTATTCATAACTTGGATTCTGCAGGTCCAAATGCTCAGGTGACTATTAGAATGAGAATGGTGAGAGGGATCTAATCACAGCGTGCCTAGGACAGCACTGTACGAGTCAAGATGCAACGTGAAAACATATCCATCATGGAATCAGACTGACCCCACAATGCCGACAACGTTAACAGAAGCAAGACAGGCCATAATTACTCTTTAGAAACTCTTTCGAAAAGTACCACTTTGCATTCATTCAGTGTGTCATCATAACCTCAGGATACCTCCCAAAATAAGAAGCAGTGCTCCTATAATTAGGATAGAGCTAAGCATTTTCATTCCAGATATGTTTATCACGTTAAAAGTATGGTACAATGAGTACTCTAAGTGAGAAGTAATGCAAGTACAAGAGCACAAGCCACACTCAGACACGAAGTCGTTATTTTATAGTCTCTGATGTCTGCATGACCTGCTGCTCACACAATTCATCTGCAGAGAGAGCACTCTCTCCACTCTTACAGCAATGAGGACCTGCTTAGTTTCAGATACTGGCAAGTATGTGGGCTTTTTGTTCACCCTTTTTTCACTCTCAAGCACAGTTACTTTCATTTTTACTATCATATTGACAAAAATCAATGAACTGAGAACATGGCTGCTAGAAGCACTTGGATACAAGATGAGGTCCCCGCATAGACTCTCCCCTTGCAGTGTCTGTAACGCCCAAAAGAGGCTAAAGGAATGGCACCATTTCCAAGGAACAGCACCATTTCCAAGGAACGGTACTGGCCAGGGACTACAGCTGCAAACCAGGAAACAAGGAAGAAAAACCAGCTTTGGTTAAGAGCCAAGCAAAACCAAGGATCAAACTCCAAGTCCACTGTTGGTAGACAGGTCTATCATTGTAATTATTTAGAACTTGGATACAGCAGCACCCAAAAACTCAATAGCCAAGGCTGTTCTTACAGTGTATCTGTTCTGAATGAAGGTGGTGACCCCAGGAATCTCTCTAGAAGTCAGGTTTAAGTCAGATTTTAGATAGAGTTTCACATAGACATCTGCAAAGAGATTCAGGTTCTTGAGCTACAAAGCTGTATGTAGTCACCAACCACGCTTCCAAACTTTTTAACGGAAGGAAGGCACCCATCAGCTCTTGTCCCTTCCTCGAATGCATGACATTGGCTCCTTAATGTAGCAGGTTCTTGGCAGTGATGTTAAGCTTCATTTAATAGCAGAAGATTGCAATGATACCCAGCAATAGTCCCATCCACTGAAGCATATTTCTCTCTAGGGACTCTAGCGTGAAAAGGAAAAGCTGTTGAACAGAAGGCAACATATCTTCCTCTACATTTAAATCTAGGGACATATCTGCTTGCAATGGCAAGAAGTAGAAAAAACAAGTGCCACCTCAGAGAAGAGCTCTGTCACCTCATCTGTTACCTTCTTCAACAAAATAATGGCTCTCTGAGGGGCAGACAAGGCTGAATGGGTTGTACCAGATTGCAGTGCATTTAGCTGCTGGCAATATTTATAAACAGTAGAGTTTATATGCAGAAATATTTATAAACAGTAAATTTAGAGATTGCTAAAAGCTGTGCTAGCCATGTCACAAAGTACACTGCCCAAATCCTACACGCAGACTGTTTGGTAAGAGTGTAAAAACATTGCTGTCCTGCTCTGTACCATAAATATTACTACTGGTACAAAAAGGAGGCTTTATCCAAAAAAACAGATGCTGTCATCCTTAAAGGACCTGCTGTGCACAGCAACAATTGGCAGAGTATTTTATTTCTATGATTATCTGAGACAACACTGAAAATCTATGTGGAACTGCAAACAGGTACGGATGCATGTTCAGCTTCAGCATGTTTCGAATCGTCTACAAAAACAGAGGAACCACTGTTGGGTTTATCTTATTCCTAATTGATTAACCACAGGCAAGGCTTCCACAAGCAGTGTGTGCCCCCAGCATATCATTAAGGATTATGTTCACAGATACTCTGTTTAGAAAGCACTGTGTTAAATCCCAGCAAATAATTTGGTCACCGAGATGTGCGTGGAGCCCTTTAGGAGCAAAGCTGCTAAAACAATTATGTAATGACATGAAAAAGCAGTGGGTAAGCTGCACATCCTGATTTTTCCCAGGCACAAAAGCTTCACTAGGGCTTCCTCTTTATCTCAGATTTGTTTGGGAAAAAAAGAACCGTTGCTACCATGCTTCCCCTATTAGAAATGTCAAACACTTTGACAGAATTTTTCTTCTCATGCCACTGAGGAGCTCAGAGTAACAAAGGAAAACACCAAGATCTCATGCAGCAGACAGAACCGCAGCTCATTAATACCATTTCTTCACATGACAACTATTAGCAAACCACTGTAGCTGCAGGGAATTTCTCATGGTCCAGAAAGGCTGTTCCAAAGGTCCACAAAGTCCACTGTCTTTATTTAAATCTGTCAGTAAAGCAGCCAGAAATAGATGCCCCTCTGCGGCTGCTGCTGAGATTACACAAGTTAAACTAGTAGCAGGTAACAAGGGACTTCCTCAAAACTCTTTCATAAGCAGCTTTCTTGGTACTTGATTACCATGACAGAGGGAACTGAGAGTCTAAGAAACTCAGCTGACAGCACAGCAGACCTTTGCCTCAGGCAAAGCAGAATGAATTCCCCTCATTCCCGAGTCAATGTAATTTATAGCCCAGGGCTGTGTCTCATTACTCCTGCCCAAGCCAAGGTTGTTCGAACTTCAGTGTCAGCTGAGCAACAGACTTGTCTCTTGCTGGCACCCCTCTGAAAGCGGGAAATCTGGTCTACTGTATAGAGAAGTTTGGAAAGAAGAGAGAATGTTTCTGGAATGTGGAGCATTACAAGACAGATTGTATAAAATATAATGAGAGAGAAAGATTACAGTATCCAGGAAAAGGACTGAGTTACATCTACCAAGCAGCGCCGTTTGCTCAGCAGCAGCATGGATGAGTTCACAAAGTTCATCCTTAATTAGGATGAGATAGCTAGGTGAGGATGTAACTTTTGTCTGGATAACCTGAATAATTTCTAATTTGTCTGCATCCTAAATAAGAAAATGGCAAGTTAATAATGCTGTATACGCATTATTCTGTTGTCCTCTAAATTTAATACAAGTTTAACACTGTCAGAGACAGAGAAAGTTAAATAGCTCAGAAAAACCTTTTGGCTTAGTGGAAGGAAGAACCTTATCAAGCACTAAAAGGAAAAACGTCCTAGACAGTAATATGCCGGAGTTCTGTGTGCGTAACTTGTGTTCGTATTTCTCTTCTCCAATAAACAAACTCATAATTATTCTGCAGCCACAAGCCCCTTGTGGTCTGTGCAGAAGAAAACAGAACAAACGAAACCCCCCCACTGCATCACATTGCTCTGCTGCCAGCGTTCCAGCCACAGGAGGAGCTGGGGGTTGCAGGTTGGGGCCACCATCATTCACAGGTGGGAGCAGTCCTGTGCAGGAGCTCACGCAGGAGAAAAGGCCTGAACTTGCCCTGCGGTTTGGGGGACCACACTTCTGACTCTGGAAAAGTCACCAAAGTGAGCCTTAGAGAAAGATCATTCATTCTAAAAGACAACATAAATCTAGATAGAAGCACCTTTTGCTGTTTCAGCAGGGGTTTTTGTTTTGGTTTTTTATTATATATTTTCTAGTTTGTGTCCTCTCTCAGAGTTTCTATCCGAGATACGGGCCTTGTAGGAGCATTTTAAGGATGACAGCAACAGCCTTGCTTTTCTTATTTCCTTCTTGTGAACTTCAGAGTTAGCCCACAAAAGCTCAGGGACTAATGAACCACTTCCAGCAGAAGCAGCATTTCAGACTGAAGAGTGACCCTGAATTGGGAACATTTCAACACAAAATACAAAAAGGTTGGAGATGTTAAATCTTCCAGGGATGAGACAGGTTAAGAAGGAACTCCTAGAATTTTCACTGGTGGGTTGATTTTGGATTTATTTTGAATGGAGTTTCACTTATGTTGAAAGACCAAAATATTCCTGACATGAGGGAGTTTGAAACAGGAGCTAAATTCTACGAAGACAGGACCAGACCTTCTTTGCAGGTATCTGAAGAGGAATATTCTTCATTGCCTCAAGACTGTATCTTCACAGCATCCCCTTTTTTTCAGCTCCAGAAGAAGAGAGAAGCTGACTCCAAGATCGAAGAGGACACCACATTAACAACACCCTCGTTCAGCTCTCCTTTCTGTCAGACTTTTACAATTCCTACAGCTCTTTGATTACCTGGTCATCACCACCGCTGGTTTTGTCATTCATCCAAGCTCCCTTGTATGCCGCCAACAACCGGGGCATCTTTCTCCTAAATCACCATGCTTTTCAGTGGATGATCAGGAAAAGAAAACAGGGCTGGCTGATGCTGCTATGCCCTCAAATTCTGATTTCAAGGTGATTTCTGCTCCCTTCCTCCTTGGTTTGTGAGAATGGAAGGGGAAGCAAAAAGCTCTCTTCTTGTGTGTGCTTGGAGCCAAATAAGGAATTAACTTGCCTAGCACAGTATCTGCTCCGAAGCGTATGGTACGTCAGGGGGACAATCAATTTCATGGTTCTATAAAGCTGATTGAAACATGATTACATAGCAAGCCATGGGCTCTTTTTTCTAAGACTCGCCAACCGCGTGTGCTTCTTCAGAACAATTACTACTGCAGGTTTCTTCGGATTGCAGCTGGGATGGACATTAGTTTCAATCTTATCAGGAAGTTTCAGACATTTGGGGTACGGGACTAAAGTTAATTGCACCAAATGTTACACAAAAGGAGTAATTTGAAGAAAGTTATCTTCTAATGAACAGGAAATAGTTAGTGAACAGGTTAGTGAAAAATCCTTCTCCAGTCTTGGACTTCAGAACTAAAGAATATATTTTATGACTAGATGACTGGGTGCATTTTCCGTCGTAAAACTCAGTTTAAGCCAGGCAATTATTGCTACTTACATCCCTCCCTAGCCCACTAAATTTCGTCCAGGAAACAGGAGGAAGCAAAGGCCTTTCATTTTTTCATTCTTTTACTACTTCTTCTGGGAGAAGGTTAAGGGAGAGTTAAACAGCAGGTTTGCAAGTTATATTTAAGGCTGGCAACATGTGAAAGACTAAAAGCCCTGAAGAATAAAGTCCTTTAATTTAGCCACAGCACGGTTGGTAACAGTATAAAAAGCCATGGCGCAGCTCTAGGAATGAATATGGAAGTTAACCTAGGGAGACCCCGTGAATAAAAGAGGCCCATTTGCTCCTTAGCCTATTTACTGAGAGTCCCACAAACACGGAGTCAATTAAATCTGAATACAAACACAGACAACACATATACAAGGCAGGATATAACCTGGTCCTACACCCAGCCTTTCTCTTGACCAGGAACAGGGACGGTAGGGCTGAGAAGTCTCATCTACTCCTTCTTGCTCAGACTCCTCCTTCCTGTTCATATTTCCTTGGGACTTTATTGCTTTTTGTTTTCTATAAATAAAACCAAGTTTAATGTCTATGAGAAGGGGAGGAAGAATGGAGTAGGTAACAAAGCAATTGGGAGCGCCTCAGTAATGTATTCAGGCCATTAAGGATTTCATTAGGTTTACTAAAAGGTCATTAATGATAAAATATCTTCTTTTATTTTACCTACTTTCTAAACATTATAGTCTATTCTGCCATTCAAGCTTGCACCCCACTGACATTAATTAGCATGCTATATATTAAGGAGAGTTTTTAATGAGCTGTTATTTCATATGATTTTATTGGAGAGCCTCATTGTTCAGTTTAATAGCAGAAAATGACAACTGTAGGAATTGCTTTGATAGGACTGCAGCACTGAGGCGGTTATTCAATCTCCATACTTGTTCCTCAGTTAGTTCTTGATGCTGAAAGCACTGCTTAATATATCTCATAGCTGGTTTGCCATGCTACACTGGGCATGGCGAAAGCTGTGGGCAGTGAACAAAACCCCAAACCAACACAATGGAGTACTAACAACATCACTTACAGCTGCTCTGTTCGCTACGCCCCATAAAGTAACAGAAACGAGACCCACGTACGTATAAAATGGTTTTGCCACATTTACAGAAAAATATCAGTCCTAGCTATTACTGTAGCTGATAATTGTAAGACCACATATTTTTAGTCACTTAAATCTTAAACTACTCATTTGTGCTTATTTTCCAAGTCAAGTGCCTGCCTCACCCCAAGTTGCTTTTCGCAGTTTCAGACAAAAGCGGTTGAATTAGAAACAAAAGGAAGAGTTAGTCGTTCTCCCTGTGCTAAAACCTAGCAGCTGCCAGCATCCTTCTGAAAGCTGTCCCACCCCTGCTGTCAGCGATACCACCTGGACAGCAGGGAGAACAGAAATCAGGAAAAAATAGTAACAAACAGGGAGGACAAAAAGAGAAGGCAAAAGGGGAAGCAAGGGACTCAAAGTGACAGCGGCTGCTAATGAAAGTAGGGCACACGAAACTAAACCCAAACCCATCCTGTCCACTGGATGGCAGGATCATAAAGACTGGGTCTAACACACACACACAAAGGACAGCAGTAAGATTAAATTCCCGAAAGGAACCATAATACTGGCATCTCCTCCTTTTGAAGGCGATGAGAAGATCACCTTGACTGGCTTTTCCACTTTTACACAGTTCCTCAGTTGCACCAATTAACAGGATAAAGCCACCACTTTTGAATTTTTCAATCCTACCTGTTTGCTAAATTAAGCAATACTTAAGATGAAAGGGAAATAACCATCTAGGAGGGAAGTACAAACATGTATCTGTAGTTTGCTTTCAACTTAGTTAACTGCTACATTTTGGTAAGCAAGATATTGTAAGATCTGAATATGGAACTGTTAAAGAGCTTTATTTCTATTACCATAACTGCACAGGTACACTGGCACTTGAAAAGATTAGATGGAAGAAATGGGATTAAGAATCAACGGTTTTCCTGGATGAGCAATAAAGAACACATCTGAAAGAAGAATAGACCAAAATTGTCTTTTTTCTAGAAAAGAGAATAGAGCATTGGAAGGCAGAAAGACAAGATGTTTACATATCTACAAAAGGATTTTTTTAATTTGAACTTCGTTATAAGAAAGAATAAGTTTTGGGGGTTTTTTCAGTTCTTATAACTTAGTTTGGCTTAGAAAGAGCCCAACATGCACACTAAAATAATTCAGTTCCTTCCTTTTAAAAAAAAGTAACATGTTTTGTTGTAGCCAAATATCTTTTCTCATTTGCATTGGATTTATATTGCTGCAAGTCTATTGGCTTCAAAAGAAGAATAAAAAGGTAATCAAAGAAATTGTTGTGCTCAAGGGACCGTATTATGCTTTTATTTCTGGAAAGCTTGATCAAGCAATTTTTTTTAAACAGTTGATTCATGCTATTTATAACACAAGTATGCTATTTACCTGGAGGTTGTCATTCATTTAAAAAGACCCTGACATCTGAGTTTCTCAAAAAACCCTCTCATTTTCTCATCAACATGTTACTGGAAACCATAGGTTTTAAAGAGCATCATTAACAAATGCTTCCGAGTTAAGTATATCTTGCAGGTAACAGTGGGCGAGTAGCACACAATTAAGAATCCTATATAATTTGAAGAAGTTTGTTCAAAAGCTTTTTAAGCCGTTTATTCAGGAAAGTATCCCTAATTAGGAAATCATTTAAACATTTCCTAAGTTTAAGGCTGTGTTAAACTAATTGGGACAGGATGGAGAGAAACAACAGCAACGAAGATACAAGCAGGCTCTTTTCCACAGGGTTTAGCACCTGAGTAAACAGCCAGACAGCCTGCATCTGGTGCATCCTCCCTGCATCTGGTGCATCCCCTCCTGAGATGGAAGGAGCACGAACAGCCAGCGGGGTCACTGCCCTAGGAAGTACCAGGCAGGCAGAACAGAGCCTAATTCCTGTTATCCCCCATGTCAGCTTTAAATCAACACAGCTCCAACTGACTTCAGCCACGGCATTTTATGTTTCCAAACGTGATAGGGGAAGGAAAGCCATCCTGTTTCACCAGAACAGCAGCTGCACATGTTGGCTTCTATATTATTGTGCACAGGTAAATTAGGTTTTCCTTGCAGCATCAGAAAAGCCACTTTAAATGCCCTGTGTATGGCAGAGGGGTCACTCAAGCATGTACTAGAATTCTAGGGCTGACAGGGAGCTTATAAGCCATATTACTTTATTAAACAGCATGGAGGGGGAAAAAGGGCTCTCTGTGGGATTCTGCTGTCTGAAAGAAAAGATACTTCTTGTGACCTTATGCTCCTCAAATTTCACCGGAAAGCTGTTTCACTAAGCCCTGCCTTGTCCCAGAAACAGAACAACAGGGTCTGTGACTGAGATGGCATCCCAACCTGCTAAGAAAGCAAGCAGTGCTGAGATTTATAGCTCTTCTCAGTTGCCAAAAAAAAAAAAAAAAAAAAAGAAGATAATAAATCAGTGCAATCAGCACCACCCATTTTCCAAATTCTGGCCTGAATCCTAAGAGGGGCCCAGAACATTGGCAGCATCGAACCAAGCTGTCTACCAAGTGCTCAGTAAATACTACAGTCAGCAACCATATAATAAACAATTTCTCTTCAGCCAGCCCAGCCCTCTTCCAGTGCAATTCTGCACAAAAAGCCTTTAACTACAGAACTAATGTAGCTGGGTATATATGCACAGCTTTCCTTACATGTCATTGAGAGGATGACGCAGCCCACTAGAGAGCTGTCAGAGTTTCTTAAACAGATTATATATGGCCACACAGTTTTGTTGCTAGTTTAGATTATTAAAGAATTCTAATTCAACATAGTGGAGATGCAGTAAAACACTTATTCTTTGTGTAATTGACTTTCATGGACTCTGGACAAACAATATACTGCAGTACAAGACACTGTATAAATCCGGTGTCAAAGGAAAACAACAGTAGTGCTGCAGATGAACAGAGAGTAATATCCAACTGCATGAAGGCTGCATTGCCAAATGCCCGTACAGAAGAGCGATAAAGCTACGACCAAATATACAATCCTTAATTGATCATTTCCTGGGTTTTGAGCACTTAACAGTGTATCCTTAATGTTCTCTTAATGTTCAGCTAAATGCAGCAGCCAGCTGTGTGTAGCATGGACTTCCTTCAGTGCACACTTAGTAAGCTTAAGTGAGAAAGCTTCGTCCCAGGAGTATCGTGCATCCACAGAATGCAATTGAGAAGCTGCAGCATGATTGATTTTCATGGGAACATTCAAAGCCACTTCTCACTGAAGGCAATTTCTGAGAATTGTCATCTTTCTACTATTTCAACTGTAGAGCTTTATATAAATTGATTGCAAGATTTTGTGGTTGTTGCTTTCCTTCTTGCGGGAGCCATTTTTCACTTCTCTTAACCAAAAAAAGCCTTTAAATAAACAAACAAATGACTAAGCCAAGTTGAATTCCCAACCCTTTCAGCTTTTCCAGGAAACCTTTTTTTTTGCTACACCTTCTAGCAAGGGAAGATTTTATTCTAAAAATGTCAGGTTTCATGAATAGCTTAAAAAAGGGCTATAAATAGAAATGCATGCATATTCCATGCAGTGGATAGCTATCACACCAGATAATAATGTTTTGTGTTACAACAAGTATGCACTTTCAAGGGTCAAAGGCGGAAGAAATTTGTTTCCACCCTATTGTAAATGCAGGCAGTGCATCCCACAAATATTGACCTTATGCATGACACTCTAAGAGGCTGTTTCCATGTAACGACCTCTCCTGCAGAGAAAAAGTGAGTGAAGTAATCGAGAAGAAATGGCATATTGGCAACTGGAGAGATGATGAAGGGCAGACTGCAATTTTACATGGCAACTAAGAGGATCTGTAACCTCTGAAGTGCAATTTAAACTCAAATCCACTGGGATTAGAGGAACTAAGCTCCAAGCATTCCATTAAAGAGCTGAAATTGTGTATGAAAGGCCCTTATATTATTATTCCTGGCATCTAAATAGAGATCTACAGCATTTCAGAAACAGTGACTGAGAAAACTAGAAAGAAGTTGCAAATGCATCCGTATTTTTTCCCAAGACCCATGTGCAACCCACATGGGACTTAACAATCATAAAGATGAGAACATAAGTGATTACAAGACTACACCTTACAATGCTTAAAAAGACAGCTTGCTGTTTAAGCATTGCCTTTAGGCATGGCTCATTAAAAAGACTTCAACTGTCCAAGAGTCGTTTTTCCAGCCAAGGAGCTGAATATACTGTAGCCACCCTTTAAATGCTTCTAGGACTGTAATACCTTATAACAATGCCTTCCCCCAAGTAACGTGACAAGTATTTTAGACAGGAATGCTAAGTGGTTTTTTTTTTTCCTTCTTCCTCTTTAAGGGCAAAATATTCTAAAACCTGACGATTCTAAGAAATAGATTACACATGAAAAACGTATCTACAAAGGCGAAAGGCAACATCACTTACTGAGCGCACCCTTAAGCTTCCAGCTGCCCAAATGAACAGTGAAATGCTGATATAAATAAGTTTCGTTTATTTACATTTTCAAGATTAAATGCAAGTTTGCACAAGATATCTGGGTCCACACATGTATCTGAAGCACTTCAATTTGGATTATGGAACAAACACTTGAGACAACCTCATGTCATCTGAAAGCAGGAGAATTTAAGTGCCAAAGCTGGTCCATGACCTTAAATTAGATTGCTTGTTCCTGCAGTCCAATGACAGCATAGGTCTTTCTGCTCTTTGATGGTGGTTTAACTTTACAGCCACTTGGGATTTAAAAAACAAAAAAAACAAAAAAAAAAAAAAAATCATTGTTGCATGTCTTTGTACACAAAGGCCTTGAAGCTGAACTCCCACACAGTATAAGCATAAGAAGCAGCATTTGATTATTAGGGATTTTAAAGCACAGCAGCTTTTCAGGACTGGTAAAAAAAAATTCAACAAGTTGTGGTGCTTTCAGTCTGCCAGGAGGCTGAAGGGGGGACAGAACTTACTACAATATTATTAGATTCTGCCACTCACAGCTCGCTATGAGAGACAGCTGTAATAACGCCTCTTTCATGAATGTCACATGCAAAAACATCTCTGTAGAGCATTCTACCTAAACCAACGTACCAGCAAAATCCATTATCGCTGTTTAGCTGTGTTTCTGAACACAGATTGATCTACTTGTCTCATGTAAGTACTTACACACCTTGAAGCTACCTGGGGACCTGACTATAGCTGGAGCTCTCAAGCTTTGTCTCCATCACACGGCTTGCTTGCAACAGCAGCCCGTGCATCTCCCTAATGGCTTTCTTGACTGGACAGATCAACTGACACCTACTAACTCGGCATACGTGCGTGTTATTAACTGCTTTGCTGTGCTCCCCTAACACCCCCAGAATGAACTGTACCATCACTCGCTTTCTACATGGCTCATATCCTAATCTTTTCAGCATACTGATTAACTGACTTGCAATTCCCAGAGCTTTCCAAGTTCCCTTGAACAAGAGGTTTCTGCTCCCTAGAAACAGACTGCAATTACATACTGATTTGGGGATCTAGAAGGTTCCTTTGTTTAAAAATCCAGCTGTGGCTGTACCCAGTGAAACAATTAATTCTCCAACTGAACGCAGGGGGTTTTTAAACCAGTTTTAAATGCAAGGCTATTGCCGCCTTTATTAAAAGACTACAATAGCATTTTGAAGGATAAATACAAATCAGAAGAGACTTGCATAAGTCAAAAAGGTTCATTAAGGTCCTTCCATTTTGTTTAGGCTCTTTAGAAGTATTCAATCATTACAAAATTAGTGATTCTGGCTGCGAAATGACTTGCTGAAGGTTGCGCTGCTGAATTTCAGCCCAGTCGGCATGTAAGCAGTGCGCGTGCAAACTGCAACGGCAATTTGTGCGATATGGAAGTCTGCCTGGCAGGGAACTGCAAGAACGATTAGGGATCTAAGAAGAAAATCTGTCCCAAGGAAAAGCAAGTGTGATGTAAGTAGAATAGACAGTGTGTTTATCTGGAAGCATTTTAGAAACTTGCAAACAAAATTTTTTAACAGAACTAGAGAGAAAATACAGTATCCAGATACAATGAATCAGATCTTAAAGGCGATGTTAAGGATAGAACTATTACTTAGGAGGAGGAGGAGGGTTTTATTTGTTTTTGTTAGAAGTGTTTGTGTCCAAGGGAGTTTGAGAGACCATCACTTGCACGATACGTACATGTGAATCTTCCCAGTTACCTCCAGGTGTAATGCAGAACTTGACACCACTAGCTCAAACTCATAAAGTGGTATTTCTTGATCTGTACTTTGCAGGGAATTTTTCTTTAATAAATGTTGGTAGATTCTTGGATTTGTTTCTCCCTAATGACAGTGACACAACTGCAGTGTTTCTAGATAGCTGCAAATTTGCTAGCCCATCACAGCCTGCCGGCTCCTCCTGGTGACAGAGCAGCACTGCCGGCGCTGGGCTGCAGGAACTGGGCTCGCTACAGAGACCTCATTGGAGTAGCGCTGCACAAGGTCATCGTTTGACCTTTCTTCTTCTGTTGTGGTTAAAGCCTTCTGCTTCTACCTGGATCGGTACTGTAGGCCACGGGTATCTGAAAGAACTGAAACCTATCAGAGACTAGCCACTAGCTTTTTCTTCCTCTATAACCAGTAGGTCAGCTGAACTCTGTTAAAGCAGTGTAAAGCCATGATGATACTGAAAAATGGCTGAACCCTGTCTAAAACAACACTTTGGAGGTCATTACTACTGAGGAATTACTTTGGTCCTAGACACATGGCACGAAATCTTAAAATAGTACCAGCAGAGACAAAGGTGCAGGTTTAAGTATCTATAGTAGGCTAGGGATTAAGCAAGCAATACAGAAGATGCAACTACCTGGACAATACTGGATGTTTCTCAGTATTTTTAGGAAGATTAAACTTCAATTGCAGGTAGCAGGATGAGATGTTTCTGTGCAAAGACCTGTACTTAATTTACTGAGCAATTTCAAAACTCCTTTTACTTGGACCAGGCACTCATATTTACTCGTGATACAGACTTCAACAGCCTGACAATTACCCTGAGAATGCTCCGGCCATCTCTCCAGGTTATGCGTAACTGCTCATCTGTATTTTTATCTCCAGCTGATGAACTTGTCTCAGGGTGCCAGGGAGAATGGGAATGTTCTGTATGAATTTTCACATGCAAGAAGGGAGAGGAAGGGGAAACATTTTAATTCATGCAACCTTCAGGCACTCTGGTTCTCCTAGTTTTTAACACCTGGATTTTCATCCATTTGGAGATGAGGGGGAGGAGGAAAAGGAGAAAGAGTTTGAATTCACCTTGACTTCTCTTTGGCTTTAGCTGCCAAATATGCATAGAGTCATTATCAGAAAAGAAAAATTTGTTTGTGCCTCCACTGAGACTCGAGCAATGATATGACTTGAGGGGCAAAAGCACAGTCATGATGCATCACTACCCTGGAGGCATATCTCTATGCAGCTGCTCAGCCAGAAAAGCTACTCAGATTGCTGAAGTCCTTTCAATGAGCTGAGCCCAAGGCAATATTTTAGTAGGAAACTGCCTCTTTAAAAATTAAAAGGAGTTATTTTTGCATCATTTGACTTGGATTATTTTAAATGTGTTCCATTATAGGTCACCTGCATTACCAGAAAAATAATTAATTTGCAACTGATTCTATTCAGATTAATTCCTTAAAAATACAGACAGCTTTATTGCATAATTTCTTATATAAACACAGGATAATCTGTAGTACGTCTTCAAAAAACATGAAATTGCAAGGGTTAGTTATATTCTAGTACAGACAGGTGGTATGCAACCTGCACAGATTTCCACAAGTGTTTCAACAGTGAGCAACAAAAAATGACTCCTTACTTAGTCAGGGATTATCGCCTGGCTGAAATGACACAAAATTAGCAAGAGGAAATTCTATTCATTTATTTAGTCTTGCTGTATCAAATTCAACCCACCCTTTGTGAACCAGCTGGAGAGATGACCTAAAAGCACAGTTACGTTTAACCCCAGGAGAAAGTTGCCATCTCTTGCTCATGCTGTAGTGTAAGAACTCATTGATGTTAAACCTGCTTGATTTTTTCCATTTGACCATCACTGTATTACAGCCAGCCAGTATTAGCAAGGAGATCTAGGAGTGACATGTTATAAGACATGCTGTTCCAAACTGAGAAGCTGAATGGGAAGAGGAAAGGAGCAGAACCTCATTGGTGATGGCAGAGTTGCTTCTTGCACCCACGCCTTTTCCAAAATAAGTTTGTACATTCACCCAGCATAAAAGAGAAAGCAAAAAAAGTAGTTCTTGTGCCTCTGTATCAGACCATGCTGCACAAGCCCACAGTGAGGATTTTTACATCACCATAAAAGCAAAATTTTTTTTCACTTTTTCTAATCTTACTGTGGTAAACGCTGAACCTATAAACTGAAACACGCTCAGCCAGCACCGGTGCACCACTTTCTGCTCTTTAATAAAAGTGCCTTTACCTTTTCTTGTAGGACTGTCTCTCATTTCACACAATCCTCTAAAGCAGTCCTCCTTTTATATTCCTTTTTCACATATTTGGGTGTACATGACATTACGGATACAGTCTCACCAAAAGGACATGACAACAGTAACGCTTCCTTACCTTAACAAGAAACATATCCTCTGATACACTTTAGAATCACATTTAGTTTTTTTTTTCATGCATATAGGATGGTCAGTGATCATCCTATAACCTGCTGTATGTTTTGCTTGGCAGCAGGGAAAGTGGTTAGGCTAGATAGATGTATCACTGAAAGATTCAATAAGAACACTGTAAGACTCAATGGCTATATTCTGCTGAGATTGCCAGGAAGTGTTATGACTATTGGAAAGGCAGGGAAGAATTAGTTGCAGTATTTAGGTATAAAACCTAACAGAAGTGTACCTCAAGAAAAAAAGAAAAGAAAACAGACCTTGGAGAAGAAAAAAGGGCAGGAATTGAGCACCAGAGACATAGGGGAATATATGGCTCTCATTTTGCCACAAACGTTGGTAAAGAAATCTTTTCTCTTTTTTCAACTGGAAAACTTTTTCAGTGACAGCAGCAGACTATCTTGAAGATTCTTATCTATTTTAATCAGGCTTCTTTTAGCACCTGCTGAAATCTCTCAGAGCTCAGGATTGGCTTTAACACATATGAAAAGGGCCCTGTGGCATGTATCCCTTGACAACAATCTGTTCTCCTCACCTCATAGAGTGTAATGATGCCATTTGTCTCATTTGGAGGCTTCCACTGAACATAGATCTTCTCTTCAAAAGGTCCTCCCTGGATGGATTCCAAGGGAACAGGTCCAGGAACTAGAGGGGGGGAAAAAAAAACCCCAAAAAACTATGTTAGAAGCTACCACCACCTCCAGCTGCACACACATCAGAAGGCACCAAGAGGCCATCAGACTGCAAGTTCAGAGCTGAAAATAAAAAAAATAAAAATAATATATTAAAAAAAAAAAACCCTCAAGGCACTACCGTTACCAAGGTACTATCAGTATAAAAGGCCTATTCTCAACCTTTGGTTCAAATAAGAATACCTGCATCTAACTACTAAGTGATAAATAAAACCAGAATCCATGAAAATATGAAGCTAATTTCAGCACGTACTTATTCCAGTACAGCATAACAGCAGCAGGGAATTTAATTTGTCCTTCTCCGCCCACACAACAGCAAAGCTCTATCCACCTAAACAGCCAGATTGCACCTTGGCATAAAGATGCTACTGGGCTGCACACCTTTATCCATAGGAAAGATTGATTTCCTTAGTAAAGTAACAATGTAAGATTTATATTTCATTATGGCTACAAGGCCAGCTAAAATATCCACCTACTCAAGCAAAATTTTAATGCTGTGGAAGATAACTAACCAAATGCACTCCCAAGCCTGTCTGATAAAAACCCCGTTCATTTTTCTGAAAGATCTGCCATCCTCTTATGTCCCCCCATATGATATACTGGACTGCAAGAGCCACTTTCAGCTGAGAGAAACTCAGGACAGCAACTCCTTACAGCTCTGGCAGAGGAAGAATGCTTCTTTTTTAACACATTAGACAGAATGGAGGCTTGTAGTCTATGAGAGTCCTCGGTCTGAAATCGCTCAGATGGGATAATGACACTTTAAAGCTTTCCATCAGTACTTCCGAAAAACAGTTCTTTTGTATCAAGAACGGAAGAGTTAGCACCAAATGAATTTAGCTTCTGAGACATATATATATGCTACGTCCAGAAGACCAGCATTAAGAATAAGATACACTCTGGAAAGGAAGACATTATACTTCTTTTTGGGACAGTGATGTGAAGGCACAAGAAAAAACAACAAATGCCAGGATTACATTTGCCCATATGACAAAGGAAGCTGCTCTGCGGGTCCTGGGTAGTTCAGAACATGACTTCTATAGAATTAAACCTACTGCTGTTCAGTAACTGTTCACACTGGCGTTTGTCATTTCCAAGCACTTCAGGGAGCCCTGCCCTTTTAAGAACATGGCTGTGAAATGGAAATCATTTACACCTACAAATTTTACTTGCATAACACACGCACTGTCCAGAGAAGCCATTTATAAGTACCATGGGACAGAGGGTTATGTTGTTATTTACCACTTGAAAATGTTAGTCTTCCCCCCAAAAACAAGCAAGCAAGAAAACCCGACATAACTTACCATCTTCCTCAGTCTGCACAACCAACTCCTCACTTTCCATTTTGCCCTCCGGGTTAGAGAGGGCTAACCTCAGCCTGATGGTCATGAAGGGCCGAAGACCTCGCAAGGTGTAGTGGGAAGAAGTTTGGATGAGTTCCTCTGCCTCAAATTTTTGCTGGTTAAACACGTACTGGTACTGGACTGTGAGATTGTAGCTGTGGCAGCGGGTCACCGCATAACCAAAGGGCTCCCACTGCAGCGTCAGCTGCCGGGAGCGAATATCAACAACTTCTACGTTTTGTGGTCCATGGACCGGATCTGTGAAGCAAGCAAAGAAAAAAAAAAATTTGACATGAAAAGAAGTCCATCATCCATTAATATGCTTCCTTCCATATTGCCAGAGTATCCAAGTACTTGACAGTCTGAATGTTCTTGTCTTTACAACGTAAAAGTGATAGGGAAGTTAATGTCAGCTCCACAAATGTATTCTGGCTCCTGATTTTTCCCCGAAAACTCCTTGTCATAGGGCCCTGAACAGCGGTCATGCTCCTGATTCCTGTGAAACTTCACTGAATCCAACAACGGCGGCATGATTCCCATCAGTTAAGTAGTGTGAAAGTCACACTTTCTTCATTCTTACTCAAAAAAAAAATAGTTGATGGTCTCCTTGAAGTGCCTAAATACCTTGGTGAGTCCTGCCTCAAGTGATGCAAATAAACAGCAAACGGCTGCCAGAGTCGGGATGAACTCAAGTCTCTCAGCTTTCAATTTAGCTACATAGCCCCTACACTCTCCTGCCGACCCTAAACTCACTCTGCTCAGAGACCAAAGCACAAGAGTGTAAGAATCAAGATTAAGAGCCTGACTATCAGACTTCCAACATCCCGCTGCTAGTGCCCCCTCAATTTTTTTAACTCTTGAATGTTTTGGCAATGGGGCGTATAAGCAGATCATGCCACTCCTTGAGAAAGTTTTCTGAGTCATCCCAACCTTGTGCCAATAAAACTTTTATTTCAGATCATATCAATGCCTTGGCCTCACCAAAGTTTCATTGCTCTTTATTATTCTTTCTACAGTATCTGACTGAGGTACAGTTTGAATATTCATGTGTAGGAATCATTTTCACCTGCTGTTCCTTAATTTATTTTTAACAGCATAACTCAAATGCTCTGACTACAGACTCTGCCCTTTATATAAAATATAAATGGATGCACTGCTAGACACACAGGTATAAAGAATGAAGGATGAGTGAGTAAAATCAGTGTTTGAGATATGTCAGATGGTAATAATACTACACATGTCATAGTTTGTTTATCTGACATTTCTTTAACTTGTGTAGCTCGTTTGTTTTTTTGCTCAATATATATCTAAGCAAAGTAATTAGAAAATGCATAATTTCACATAGAGTTTCTTGATTTATAGCACAATTTAGTGTTTCGCCCACTTCTCACGTTCTCTCACGATTTCAACCTATGAAAGGAACAGAACATTTTCATGGAAACAAAAAAAGTCACAAGGACTCCCAAATACTAGTTAGACTTCTCTGAAAGATAATTAAAGAGGAGAAAAAGCCTTCTAGTAATTCTTGAAAGTAAAGCATGCACCAGCCATACTGACTTCAATCTACTAATGCATAAGCAGAAAATACACTATAACAACCAGCATATTCCGTATTGCTTCTAAAAAAACCTTAGTGACTGGCAATGGGAAAATAGCTACTTCTGAAATGAACACTATTCTGAATCTTTATATAGATACACACATGCAGACACTTTTGAAATAGGATGGATAGTAAAGGACCAGGGGTCTAAAGCTAGCAACTGGTTTAGGATTCCATATGAGTCATGTCATTCCCTTAGCATCCAGAAAACACTCTTAAATGAGATTCTTTAGTGCAGTGTGTGTCAAAAAAAAAAAAAAATTAGAAATTAGAATGTTTGTATGCATAAATATACACATATATACTTAGCATTCGGTGATGATAATTCCTTTACTATAAACCCATGAAAACATTTCTGTAGATGAATTGCATAGATAAATAAGGTGAACAAAAGAATGGTTCTGTGAAATCTTTCAGGCTCTGAAACTGTAAAGGTAAGCACAAGCCTTGCTCCAAGATGCATCGAAAGGAAAGAAAACCAAAAGCAGATGCTTGTCCTTCTGAACTCTCCACTACACCAAGTAATAAACTCCAGACCCCAATCCAGAATGCGGCTGAGACACGGCAAAAACATTTCATGCCAAGACAACGATGCAGCTGAAGACAGCAATTAAACTCCATCTTAATGCTATACTGTTTTGTTTTGTTTTTTTTTTTTAAATTACAGTTATTTTAAGTCAGTCATGTTATGGAATGAATGAGTAATTAGAGGGTGTTTGGTTTATTGATGTCAGATGTGCTGGCTTTATCAGCGGGTAAGGAACAACTCCGATTCAGCATCATCTCACCAAGTCATATGTCCAAAACCTGGACTATGGAAGATTACCTGCATTTTTTAGCTTGCTTTCTCATCTTGTTCACATTTGCCCTTTCCCTTCTTACCGAAAACAGTTAAGTGTTGGAAGCTGCCTTATATCAACGAGTTTCTAATTCTACTCAAAATTTTACTGTAAATGCTCTAAGATACATCCTGAAGCCTTTCTTTAGTTTTTCGACGCAATCTTTTCAATAGAGTAACTGGCCTATTAACCACAGATGACTTTGAGTTACAAAGTGAGAAGCTAAAATCCAGATTCCAACCATAGTCCAGACCCCACTGCACAATCACAGAACATACTGCATTCTCCCAAGGCTGATAATCCTAAAATGTGAGATTTTTCAGTGAAGAAACGAGATCCTGTAGTTCGTAGCGAAAGCAGGAAGGGGATGCAGGTTTCGAAATACCTATAGCCTCAGGAGTCTCTGACAGCAGGTGCAGAGACTTGACATCTAATGGCCTTCTAGATGTTTGACCAAAGGGGAAATAAATAAGTAAAAACTATTTAAACTATGTTCAGAGAGGAAGAAACCAAACTGGAATTAAATCAACAAATAGAAGCTGGACCTGGAAATTCCCTTTATATTCTCTCTGGCTCCCTTCTCTTAGTTTCAATCTCCTTTTTCTGAAAGCTGAGACTATGTAATTTTGAAAATATTTTCCTGTTGCCACACTGATTTCCTCTGCAGCATAAGCCATTGCAACTCATTTTCAAAGATGAGATATTGTACTATTGTTTTTAAAGGACGGTAGTCCTATTACCTTCTCCACTTACTTCCTTCCACATTTTAGCTTTAAGTATACAATCTCAAAAGCTCTGTAGTACCTATCCCTGTGACTCTATTGTCTAACATCACCCGTTTTTCATTACGTTGTAATGACTTATTTTCTCCCCAAAGAAACAAGAAAACTAAAAATGTTTATAATTGATCTACAGTCCTCTAGTAGTGGTGAATATTTGAAACTGGACAAACTGCTCCATTTTTGTATTCTTGGAATTATAGCTGCCAAATAACGCAAGAAAAAACCCTGAAAATTATTAACTTTGCACTTGGCTAGTGTAAGAAAAGCTGCTAATATGTATCTCAACTTCAGCGGTACAAAAATACCTACCAAAGCAGGACAGAAACAGACTGGCCTAACTTGAATACTTAGAGATCATATATAAAAAGATATTAGTGTAACCTGCATAAACCAAAGTAAAATATTCTATGTGTCCTGAGACCTTGGAAAAACCAAAGGAAATTCTTAAGAGGCAGGAGCAGTGAAACAGCTGCCACCAATCTATTAAATCCAGCCTTGAACCCATGCAAAGAAAATTGCAGTCTCTGGGATTTCACTGTGCAAATGCTGTATTTTTATTTCAGCCTCGTTGAACTATTAATTACATTTTGGAAGTTCACATCAAAAGCAAGGACCGAACAGTATTTTTTAATACCGCATCTCCCACTGGTGCTTCGATACCTGTCATTACTCTGGTAGGCTGCTGCAAACACTCAGCAGGCCAGGAACCTTTCTGAAGCACTTGTGACGTACAAGTGGCCCGAACGGAAACAAACTCTCCCAGTGATCCTTCAGCTGTGCTCTCAGTCCTCAGTCCACATAAGCAGACATTTTTGACCCAACAGTGACCTGCAACGTTCAGAGATTGCATTTTCTGCTATCACAATTTTACAGGAAAGTTGACTTTTATGGCTGGTTTTGCTCTTTCCTTATTGAGTGTTACAGACCTCATTTTGTTCACTATAGTCCTCTTGCTCAAGGTGAGGTGTAGAAAGGCAAAGGCTGATTTAGATTATTAATAACAATTGTCTCTGCTTTATACCCCTCCATCAAGAGAAGAACAGAGAGGAGAGGACGCAATGGTGAAATACTGGGGTTTGAACATGAAACTCAAGTTGAGCAGAGAAGTTAAATAGAGACAATCAGCTGCTGCCCCCAGGTTAACGACCTGCTGCAGGAGCTTAATTGCAAGAAATTGTTGCTGTCAGTAAAGACATGACATTGAGCGGAAGACGTCCGTACTTGTCTGAGGCCCCGTGCCCGTGTCTCCTGACCCTATGGAGAGCAGGAGGCAGAGTTTATTAGCAGTGCAGGTGTCCACTGATTAAATTCTGTTTCCCAGCAGTAGGTTACAGAGACCGAGAATGCACACGGGGCAGAAAAATGAGCGTGACAGGTGCAGCAGCTTTCCGAGAGTCCTGAACTGATGCCTCCTGTTACAGAAAGAGAAGAAAAACAGGGGAGAGTCTGATTCCTGCCTTCCCCTCAACACACCCACACCTGAGCCATCAGCCAGTCGCTCCAACCACAGCAGGCCAGCCAACGTCTGGGCACCCCAGTGAGGTCCCCATCCCTTCCTCCTAGGCAGACTGGGAGAAGGCGAGGAGATGGGCACATTGGTAGTTGATAATAAGACCAAAACTTGTGTCCTCCCAACTACCAGCATGGTACGACCTCTCTCTGTAGCCCAGAAAAATATTTAAATTCATTTTAATTTACAAAATATGAATTTGATAGTATCACAGGATGGTTGAGAACTTCATAGAATATTTCACTCCCGTAATAAATTGAGACAGTGGCCACTTTTCATGCAACAGCAACAAAACTCCTAACGACGGTGAATCAGCAGGCTGATTCCTTTGTGTTTTTCAAAGACATTTGAAATGTCTTTGTTCTACAGATGGAAAACCAAACAGTAAAGTAATTTGTCTGACAATGACTTTACTCCAGATATTAGATTAGAACTGAAGCCTTCTCTATCTCGCCTTTATTCCCTATTCCTCCTCTTCCTCCCTAAATTTCCACAGGATGAAACAAGTCTAGGGGAACATACCTACTATCAAAAAACATAGCAAGATAAACAGAGCAAAATCATTCAAGTGGTTTGCCTTAAAAGCACAATTCAAGTGTGTGTGATGGTTCAGGATAAAACAACTCTACAGCGCGTGCTGTTCATCTCTTCAAAGAGATTCTGACACATGAGTTGTTCTATAAACACCTTCCATATCAACGTCCCATACGTGGCCATTTCAGAATGACGGACAACTCTGTCCATCCCTGAAGTGCAGCATGTCTTTCTGTGACAGAGTTCCTTTGCTGAGCGTCACAACTCACACAGCTGCTGCCCATCATATTTCAATGCCTTCCGAGCCTGAATGTGGTATAAATGCCTTTTCAGACATGACAGATAAAAACACTGATTAAACAGAGTTCACTAGTCTTTCAATACTTTAAAAGTGTTTTGGCTTTGCCCTTTTCTGCAGAAAGAACATCTCCCTAATATTTGGATCTAATTTTTTTTTTTTTTTTAAAACCAGTTCGTATATCATCACTGGTCCAAAGACAGTGTGGACAAAGCCAAAAGCAGGCAATTATACAGAAAGGGATGTTCTGAGAGAAGACGTGCAACAGAAAAAAGAGAAAAAAGGAGTGAGACTGATACAATAAAATCACCACAGAACAAACAACCTGTTTGTTGATATACCTACAATCAACTAAACCGCAAGTCATACACAAAGAAATAGGTGTCATTACGGCTGATGAACTAAAATAGGCTATTTTATGGCATTCTCTGAGCAGTGAAGAAGGAGGAGCCCTGCCACACAGATGAATCTATTATAAAAGAAAGATGAAATAAGTTAGATAATGGAGTATATGTGCTTAAATAAGCCAGGGACTGAGCTCTCTCAACAGTTAACATGATCATTTTACTTCAGTTCACAGCACATTTTCTTCATTTTGTGATTGATCTGGTTTTGTTTCAGTTGCAAATTTTACTTTGAATTCTGCACTGAAAGAAACCCAAGATTTCAAAAAAAAGGGAAAATATTTAATACAATTACAAACCCATTAAACATCCTCTGATCTCATAGGTCACCCTTGTTAAACAAAAACAAAAAAAGAAGAAAGAAAAAGTCAACTCAAATGCCTTTAAACTGAGCCCAGATCTAGCTGCTCTTTGAGAAAGTTGGCAGACCTTTCAAATTTGTTACAAAATGTGCCTGTCACAGACTAGAAGTCCACATGCTGGCATGTGCCCAAGGTCGCACGAAAAGCGAGGCCCGCCGAGGAGCAGGACCACGACCCTACGGCTCAGGCTGCTACCAACCCCTGCCGCAGCACTGCCTACCTGCGCTTGCTCTAGCTTACATCCAGAGCGGAGCTGCCAAGTCTTCACTTGTAAACAACTTCAAGATAATTAAGCACTGCTTTTTAAAAAAGGTTTATTAGCATCTGTTTAAGTGGATTTTTTTTTTCATTATATTTGAAATGGTAAAATGAAAGCTTTCTTCCTCTTGTACCTAAAACTATTGTTCCCTTACAAACTTAAAAATAATAATTTAAAACAACAATAAAGGGTAATTACTGGTTTTATCAAAAAACATCTATCATAGATACACATAGCAGTGGTATTCCATGGCTGGGAACAAAACGTACATTATTGAGCATTTTGATGATTAAATACAAAAGCATAATTAAATATGCTAATGAAAGTGAGATTACAAAGCAGGTAAACCACTTGGTTTTTGTCAAACAAAAAAAATGTGTTTCTTACAAATTTATTTTATTATATATAGATGAAATATTTATTTTAACTATTTTACTATCGCGCATGTGCATTTATTTTTATTACCTCTTCCTCTGTGTACTTCTGCTATTATCTTCAAATGGAATAAGTGGAAGAGATTAGAATAACATATAAGCTAGTTCCTGACAAAACATAAATTATCTCCATAAAAATAAATAAGGTAATCAAAATAGTAGGTAAAAGAGAGGCTTCCTCTACACAGTCACAGGTCTGTTGAATTATTCCGAGCAGCAGACAGAAAAGCATTGCTCTGCAGGTAGGCTTTCCCTCATTCATAACTGTGGCTTCCTTTTATGTCTGTGCAATCTGCAAGAGAAATTTTCTACGTTCTTTTGGAAGCCTATTTTTCAAAAACAAAGATTAAAAAAAAAAAATTAAAATTTCCAGTTTAACTTCTAGATCTAGCAGAAAGAGCTATCATTTGATGAAACATTGGTTTTGCAGGCACTATTGAAATATCCTACTTGCCACCACTTGAGGCTTGTCCATTTTTCTCAAGATTCAGAAGCAGCAGCAACTCCCTTTTACACCAGTTATGCATAGTCATACATGAGGAATCTGTATGATGGGGACTACCTGATTCCCTGTACCTGATAACACCTAAAGGGATTTTCTCTCTACAGCACGCCATATTGGCAGAAGAAGAAAAAAAACCACCAACAACATTTTCAATTGCTAAGAACACTAAGATTGGATAATTACTTAGAGCAAAGTAGAATATGTCACAACCATAATAGTAAGGTTAGACAAATGGGGAGTCCTCAGGAGTGAGTGGTTGGAAATTCAGCTAGTGGAAAAGAAGACAGAGACTGAAACTCTACGTCAACCAGTTTCTTTTCCCGGTTATTCCCTTAACCAGACCAAGAGACTTTCAAATTCCTGCAGCTGAGTACTGGTTGCAATGTATTCCAGAAACACATTTTTAGAAAGGGTCTGGATACAATTTATGACCAGCTGTTTAATTCTAATTTCATGCTCATGTCTTCCTTCCACTAGGGTGCTGAAGCCAGCAATGCAATGCCATTAACGCCATGGATGGTTACCTATTATGTGAATGTACATATTTGAACAAATGTTCATTTCAAAATGCTATAGACACTCTTTGGGATAGTGGAGGACAGATAAAAGTTTGCTCTGAACAAAATCAATGCACTGCATTTAGCCCAATAGTTGCCCTTTTCTTAGGATATGGTTGCACTTTTGACTCAAACAAAAATAAAGCAGAATAACTTTATGCCAGAGGAAAGTGCGAGGAGAGCGGAGTGTGAGGGGCAGGACCTGCACTTCTTTCAGACCATTTATATCTGATCAGTGTGCCACTAAAAATACTCTTAAAGGATTTCAATACAGGCATCATGTACGAGAAAATACAGATAAACCAGAAACACTGTCAAGCCTATAAAGAGAGTGTAGCTTCTACCACAGCTAGGACTCTTAGTGTAATCTGGACATGCAGGCCATAGTGTCAGGATTACAGCAGCCTTGTTAATGACAGAAAATGGTCCTGTCCTCATTTACAGGCATATGGAAATGTAGAGGCAGATTTACAGCTCTGCTTACTTTCTTCATCTCTCATAGGTAGCAGCAGGGAACTGGTTTTCCACTAGCTAGGAAATTAGATTTACCGTGACCAAAGAGCTGTGTGTTACTACAACCAATAACTCTGACACAAAACTGAACCAGCCTGTGGAAGATCTTGGGCTGTCTGCTTGCACATGGATCACAGCTGAAGTGAAGCTGGATTGCAAGGAGCCACATCTGGTTCTGGGGGTGCACTGCCCTCATCTTTTGGTTCTGAAACACAGACAGTGAAACAAGGTTTACGGCACTACTTAAAATTACAATGCTAATGAGCAAGTTAGTTAGTCATGCCCTAAAAGTTAGGGAAAGTCTCATTTGTCCACATCAAGATCTTTATACTTTAGAATGTTTTTTTCTGGGTGAATTAAGTCTCTCGCACTGGCCATTTCTTACTGCATGTTAAAAAAAAAAAAAAAAAAACAACCTGAAGTGGAAAAAAAGCAGTGTGTTTTGTTTTCGGCAACTATGCCTTGATTCTTTGCTGCCATGGCTTTAACAACAAGGCTAGAAGGAAGTAGATGAGCATTCATGTGTGAAAAAAAGCCTATGTTTTTAACAGAATTAGGCAGCTGAGCTCATTTCCACCCCATTAGGATCAGTCTATGAGACAGTGCTGCCAATGAAAGCGCAAGAGATTAGTTTTCCCCTCACTAGCTTAAGCAATGCTCTGGGCGCCAAATACAGATCACGACACTTTTCAGGGACATTGCAAAGCTCGTGCAGGGAACTGATCCAGATCCTGCCTTTCAATTTCTCAGCAAAGCCATTTCTACACAAATGCACCACTGTGCCCTGAAAGAGTTTATTTTGAAATGGAAAGAGGAGAAAGGAGGTAGATGCTTATTGGAAATCCATTTGCTGAAAGTGTGTTAAGGAAAGCTAAGAGTTTCTGAGAAAAGATCTGTTAATATGTCACTGAAACATTCCAATAACTACTGCCACAGCTTGGCACCACAGGTCTGCAAGTTGTAACAGCATTTATGGTGAGACACACGTTTTGTTCCTGTAATATACCACTGAATTTACATAAAGAAAATACTGTGTTCCTAATTTCATTTTCCTCTAGTATTCCTACGTAGAACAAGTGCTGAAAAAGTCAGTTTGACGGTTGGTTGTCCTCCAGCTGTTAATGATTTCCTTCTGTTCAGAGCAGAGGGCAAGAAAGAAGGGCAGAGAAAAAATAGTTACTGCTTTGCTATTAAAATAACAATATTGCTAATGGAGATGTGTTAGCATTTGCTCCCTAGATGGTTACAACTTATCTCGAGAAGCAGAAGATTAGAAATGTCAGGGATTTCCAACTGGCATCCATTCAGCTCTACTCTCTCAAGATTTACAGATACAATCACTTTCTCTTCCCTCTTAATCTTCAGAAAATCTCCTACGAAACTTAAAATCCAAGAGCATTACAGCTACAAAGTGAAGCAATCAAATATTGGGTCCAGTTAGAATTAAGGCTGCATGCACAATGTGAATTTTGTATTATGCACTATGCACTGTGCCCAAGGACTTGTAGAGAATTTTGACCATGGTATCAGGGGACTCAAAACCAGCCCATCTAACCCTCCAGTATCCTGGTGTTTTACGGCAGCCCAAGCCTCCCTTTAAGGGTAAAAGGGTGCACACGCAAACACACATGTTCAGGCCTGACCATCACAGTACCCAAGCATCTTTGTGCCTCTTGCCCATGGACGACTATATTGAAATAGTATTTTTCCCCACAGGAGCGCTGTACACAAAACATCTTTAGCTCAATGTAAAACAGATGCAAGTGTTAAAACAGCCTGGCAATTCAGTGAACTAACTAGTGGTCTGACTAGCAGATAGCAGTAGATTGCAGCCATTTATGTCTTCATCTGTGCCAGTGCTTAGCAAAAGAACCACAAGACTTAATTTTGGTTATGGATGAGAACATTTTCTACTGACCACTGTTCTACTCCTTCATTCTTCCTTGCTCCATACCCCCCACTATCACTGTTTCTCCTGCCTACCTCAGCCCAGTCTTTTCGCCACTCCAGCACTTACTCCATACTCAATGTCCTCAACTACAACTGCTCCTAAGACTTCTTATTCCAGTCCAAGTTGCCAGTCCATCCCAATCCACTCTCCTTCAGGGACTCCAGCTCCTCATCAGGCTGGGTTCCTGATCCCTGTCAGCCACTGCATCTCCATCTCAGACCTTGCTCATATGTTCCTCCTTCATCCTTAAAAGACATCCCAGCTCCCTCTCCTGCTCTTCATGCCCAGCTGCACAATCATCTTTCCCACCTTCTTCTCCCAATTCCTTTGTAAACGCACTTCCCCTTTTCCCTTCTGCCAACACATCTCATGAACTCTAAGTTCAACTCCAGCAGATTTCTCCTCCAGACTGACTGAGCAGAGCAGGGAAACCATTTTCACTAGAGGATTAAGGATCCTTTCACTTCTAATATCAAATTTAACCTTGGGCAGTACAAGAGCAACTTAGAGCAACTGAAGTCTTTTGAAAATTTAGCTATTACCATCTGTGAACTTTCTACTGCATACACATGGACTACAATTTTTCCATTTCATCTAGTTCAATCACACAGAGAGATTGTGGTGGGTTTTCATGTTGACAGGAGAAAACAACCAAAAAACCCCAGAACAACAACAACAACAAAAAACCACTAAAAAACCAATCCCCCCAAAACCCCACCACACTCCAGAGGGAAAGGTTAGCCTTAGAGATACATCAATTGCTTCCTCCAGAAGATATAGGCATAAGCTTAAAAATTGAATAAGCATGAGCAAAACCTATGTTCCTTTTATCTCCTGCCTAGAAATAGTTGTAGATTTCCAAAGCATTCATCATGCTGGAGGTTTGCTTACCTTTAACATTTTCAGCCAAAATGACAAAGTTTGAGAGGCCCTAAAGAGATGGTCCTTACATAGGACCATAGAAAGTTTCAGGCAACAGATCATACCACCTGCTCCACCTCCAACCCTTCCTGATATTTTCTCTTTGCATCACAGTCTGGGTTATAGAAAGGGGCTTAATCTACATTCTGAGTTAAATTTCCTGCGTAGTCAAATGTAGTCAAAGCTATATACAAGAAAGTAACGTTCAACTTGTTTTCATATTTAGACCTTAAGAATCTGGAACATGGATTCCCTTTCTCTGTGTGCCTATCACAGCACCTCACACAAAGGTGAGGGGACCATCAAAATATTTATTAAAGAATGCATGTGAAATTGTTAAAAAAAAAAAAGATAAAAAAATAAGATAAGATCCAATATCATTGGAAAACACTGCAGAGAAAAGAAATACAAAGGACCCAAATTCCTCCGCACATCACAGCCAAGATATGAAAATGCTCAACAGAGGAAGCTTGCCTAACAACCGCGTACATTACTACGACGTCTAATGGAAGCACTAGGCCTTTGCTTTCATTATACTTTCCAAAAGAACACAAAAATAAAAAGACAGTAACAAGCTTTCACCACTCAATTAAGATTTAGGATGTCAATCAAAGGAGGTAAAAAGCTGTTCTTGTTTTGTGATATTCAGAGAGTATATCTGCCTTATTCGTTGCCTATGTTCTCCAATCTAGACATCACTATCTGTATTAAAGAGTACAAGACCACCTAATGGAAAACTAACAGCTTGGGGAAGTGTTAGGTACCACTATACTCATCAAAATAAATTCTCCTGTGAGAGCAGTTTATTGATTTGTATATTTTACTCTCTTTGGGATTATTGTTCAATTACTTTTATCCTCTGAGATGAAAGCAGCTGAATGTAACATCAAAAGCAGATAAAAAAGTCGCATGTTTCAATTTTTCTTTCAAATCTGCATAATATCCATTACAGATCCGATTTTCAAGAGAGCCCTCTGAGAGCATCAGTGGAGGGTAACTCCATTAGGCATACAGCTCTCATCTACATTTTCTCTAATTATTCTGGCTGAAGCTAGTATCTTTCCTATAAAGCAGATGATTTGTCCTTGAGCAAGTGACAGTCTGCAGAAGCTATCTGACTACATCTCTTTTTATCAGGTGAGCTGCTTGCTAATTGTTGATGTGATTAGTAATTTATCACCACTTATAAATACAAACACAGCACATACTTTCCACTACTAACTTGTAGTACCATTGAAGAGCTTAAAGCACGGTGGTGGCCAAGAGACCATGAAAATGTCATTTTGCTGGTCTGCATTCATTCTTCACTAAAAACTTTTCACGCTCTGCTTGTGAGAAAAAAAAAAAGATATTTTTAATTGCCAACTCTCATGCCCATGTGGGACATGGACTCACGTCATTTTTGTTTTGCTGCACACATCGCAACCAATTCAGCATCTGGAATCAGGATCTCGCTGTCTTGTTTGAGGGACATATGTCACAAGGAGTTGATTGGTGCTCCTTTCCATTTGCATGAAGTGAGCTTTGCTGTGCAGTCATCAGGCAAAACTGGCTTCAGTTCCCCAAATATGAAAATCCACACACTCCAAACTTAAAACTCCAGTAGGATGATTTTATAATGAATAGTGTACTAGGAGAATCGTGCCTGTGTTTTATGTGGCAGGGACATTACAACTATAGGTCAACTTGCAAACACCACCTTCCGTGATCACAACCCTCAATTTTAGAACTCATCAAACAGATAACCTTACTAGCAGCCACATACCCACTAACAGCATGAATGTGAGTGTTGTTAAAGGTAGATATGCAGTAATATAGTGACTTTAAATAAATACTTGCACTTCTCAATTTGCATTTTTGACGAATACCTGTTTCCTCAGCTCTAAGAGGAACTATCCATTTTATAATACAAACAGTTCAGTAAGGCAATTAAGCTGCTAGCTGCACTCTCCCAGGGTGGCCTGTACGCTCACCCACACAGATGTGAGCAAGACTGCTCTCTGAATTCACAGCAGCATCAGGGTTAGGTATAGACGGGACCAGAAGGCCACTCTGAGACCAGGCAGAGATGGAGCACTGGAGTTTGACACCATTGCAACTGGATTTTTATTGTGTTTGAGCTATTCATCTGCTCTGGCACTATTTTTGTCTTTTGCAACAGACTGTTGTAAAAATCAGGTCTTTGCAAAGCTATTTCAGACAAGGCCAGCCTGTAAAGCACATTGGTTTTCTTTTAGTGATGTAATTACAAAGGGAATGTAGTCATGAATATTACTGAACTTTAAAATATCATTTCTAGGGGCAATAGATTTTACCCGAAGAGATATTAGTGCTCCACCTCGACATTAAAAAAAAATCATTTTAAAACTTACAGCAACACATTTAAAGTCCATTAGTATGCGTTTTCAAATGTCATGCCTCAAATGCGACAGTCAAATTCCCGAATCAATCAGCCAAAGGGAATTATTTTACTCAGAAATTATGTGAAGAGAAAGTAGCAGAAAACAGTAAAATGTAGAATAACTTTATGCTGTAACTTAAGCAACTAAACAGGCTTTTTGGTGCAGTAAGAAGCAACACACTACACGTACCTGCTTCATGGGATGATGAACTGCAGAACATTTTGGTGGTGTTTTTTTTTTTTCTGCAGTTGAACAAGGTTTGGGATTTTAATTTGTGATCTGCCCTACAAACAGTGCCTGGGATGTTTTCAGGCATGCACACGCAGTACCAGGTGCCTGAACACTAGCTCGCTAGCTTGGCACGGATCAGATACAAGGGGCAAATATGGCATATGCCAACTGCAGTTTGTCTACAGGCATAGTTTGCATCTATATTTTTGATGTTGTGCTCTTTCTCAGTTAAGTTTTCAAATATATGTATGAATCCATATGCAAAATAGGCAAACCCTAGTTTCTTCAGTTAGAAATTCTGCTCCAGAGCATCCTTGTATGCCAGTTTGACTCACACAAATGGCATAGCAGATTCCATCCTAAGAGCTGAAGAAAATTAGAGCCTACGAATCCCTTCCGTCCTGGCTAACATCCCATTATCCCAACAAAGCATATTTAACGTATCCACAAGATGACTCGCATTCATCTGAACTGTTTGCAAGTCCTGATGTATGGCACTGATAGCTTTCACATACAAAAGTGGATGAAGTCAGCAAGCTATCTCCAATAATTTACCATGAACCATACTGCCCTTCATCTCTGGTATGGCATTATTTGTGCTAATGTCTTCTGTTTGTTTTACCCTCCAGCAATTCCAGCCAGGAAAGATTTTTTCCTGTAGCCGGAGAGTAGTGGTGGTACCTTCTGTGTAAAAGACAGACAGTATATAAGATCGAGCAGGATCAAGCGTCATAAACTTCACTTCTTTCCCCAATACTCTCACGATTTTAGCTGGTCTGACAAGCAATTAACCCAGATCAACCACTGCTGTTGAAGCATCTTGTCTAAAAGCAAAGAATATTAAATAATCTAGTGATCTGATCCTGGGTGAAGATGGCTGACAGATGGGGAAGGAGCCATCTACCTTTATTTTCATATTTCCATTGAACAATGAAGGGCCAGTAGTAACCAATAAAGCATAAAAAATATATTCTTGTATTTCCAAATGCCAGGAGAAATAGCCTTTTGATTTAAGTGTAGCTAAAAAAAAACCCCAACAACCTATTTAGGTTTTAAAGTAGACCTCAGTAATTGTATGAAAAAAAGATTTTACATCATAATGGGTAGCAATACGAGGCAATGAGACTTGATAGGGTCAAAAACAGTTTCCAGTTACATGAATTGCACTGAAAATGTTAAAAAAACCTGAGAAAACACCCTGAAGTAAGTCACAATTCATTGTAGACCCATCAGACACAGCTCAGGCCTTTTGTGTGAAGTAAGTTCTGATGAATTTTTTCTGACTTCTTGTTCCACACTAGAATGCTGCATTTTTCATGTTTGCAGTGATCTGTAATAACACTGGGTGAGAAGCCACTGCAAAACTCAAGTAAAACATGGAGGTTCCCATCCCCATATACACCAAGGAGGAAATCATCAGACCTAAGACACTCATTTTTAAATGGGAACCAAAATTTATATATTTTGCTCAGAAGATGACCTTTGCCATTATACTGACACAGAAGAGGCTCAGGCTGAGTTTCGTTAAGTAACTGTGCCAGGCATCAACTATCTAGGAAAAAAAAAGGCGCTACTTTCTCACACAGTAACTATGATGTGATTATCAATTTAAGAAAATGTGTATTTATATGAAGATGGAATATATTTGCATCTGGACTCAAGTTCAAAACTGAAACATCATGTACATAAACAAAAAAAAGAAAATCACTGTACCATCATTTCAGTTTTGCTGGACATCCTTCTGAATGTTTCTTACTCTCATACTACATTTTGTACCAACGACTACACTGCCTGGGTGTGGTAAAGGTGATTCCAACAGCGTGTATTTAATACGAAGCCAACTGGTCACATAAGGGTTAATGAAGGAGACTAAAAAATCCTGAGAACAGTTTTTAAGTTATAGATTACCCATACAGTACTAATCTCTTTATATACTTCCATAACAACTGCTACAGAAGTACACCAAAAGAAAAGTGAATGTTACTATACATGGAGTAGTATAAGGAGATTTCTATACCAACTCATAGCAGTTCAAATTTGTAACTTCAATTTTTGTCAAATGTATTACTGCAACAAGACTTGCAGTTGACTGGAATAAATTCATCAGAGTCAGTTTGAATAACGTATCCACTGACAGACACTTAGAGGCAATGCACCTAGCTACAACTCCCAGCGTGTCAGCTTGAGAACAGAATGCAAAGCAATAACCTTTTCACTGTGCAGGATCTACCCTCTAGCTGAATTCCTTAAAACTATCCACGTTAGGGGCTATAGGCCTCAGCTTAATAAAACTAGGAACTTCCTAGTGCCAAAAGATAAACCTCCAACCCCGCAAACAGAAGAGGTCATGTGCCAGATGAGATACAAGAAATACTGCTGTTGTGTGTGAAATCCTCTTTTACATGCCCTGCATAAAACATTTCAATTAATGTTTTTGTTTAATCCATTTATATCTGAAGCAAAGTGGCATGAAAAGGAAGTCCTAACACTGCAGCAGTCTTTGGTGATAATTTGGAGAAACTACAAAGCAAGGAAGAATTTCCTCACATCATGCACTGCACTGTCAAAGCACACACACGTCTGATAGGAAGGAACCTTTCTTAATAAGCTTTCTGTTCCTTCCTAGAGGAAGGAGATTTTCATCTCCAGGAATAAGGATGCAAAGCAACGTGCTCATCACCTCTCCGGTATGCTTACCTACTTACTCATACCAACCTAGCTTTAAAATGCAGGGATTGCGCATCCTTAGTAGTGCAGCCACTGAAACTCCATATACGCTGAAATGCCACTGAATAAATTCATTAAATATGGGGCTGTTTTCTCCTGTTGAATCCTGTTGAATGTTGGGATATGCTTCCAACAGGTAGTTTAAAACTAACTTGAGCACGTCTCCACAAACAGTAGGCAATAGTATCAAAGAGAAAAAAAATGCATAGTATACTATAAACGTACAGTCCATCAGCCAGAAAATAAGTAATGTATGAAGAAAGAAGAACCAGAAATGAAGAACCAGAAATTTTCAGCTACAGGGTTAATATTCTTGTGAGGATAATCCTCCTATCCAAGATGTGACAAATCCAACCTCCTAGGAGATGGCTTTGAGACGTGAAATAAAGCTGCATTCAGCAGCAGTGGACAGCACATGTCTGGTACTTCTATTATAAGCAGAAATTAATACCTAGGTAGAAATAACCATAAATCAGTCTTACTTAGCTCATCAGCTGAAATACCAGCCTTTACATAAGAATACATTTTTGGCATTTCCAATCTTTTACTTCATTGTGATAAAAAGCCAGCCTTGCCACTTAATCCTGGTCTGCTAATCGGGAAGGGTGGGAAGCCGCGAAGTGGAGCTTGCACCCGACTGCTCAGAGTCTGAAACGACGGTACACGGGGAGGTTGTTCTGCTGGCAGTGCGTGGGCATCTGCCGCCATCTTAGGAGCTGGGAAGGAGAAGGAGCGGTATATCCTGAATTAAGTTTGAAAGTGACAGCCTTCTGAGATGCTAAATACATCAATAATGGGTAACTTGATCATGAAGCAGATCAAATGCATTGCTCAGCAGTTGAGGCCTAATTCAGGAATGGTATGGATTTTCTGATGCAAGTAATCATTAGATATGCATAAAGATCCACAGGATTCAGATAGAAAACGGATCAAAACTACTTCAATATGTTAATATGATAAGAGTTTTCCTGGGAAGATAACTGCTGTAATTGGGATCAGGCTATAATTGCACTCTGAAAAAGGCAGGCCTGTCTATTTTCACATAAAATACACTGAGTCTGTTGCAAAACGAACTAAGAAACTTGATGTCTGTGCTTTGAATAGAGGCATGTAAGAGCTAACATATTTGATAAAAAGTCTGTAACTGCCTTTTTTTCCTCTTGTTTTGTGGCTAACGCTTCAAAAGAAGTAAAAAAGAACACACCAAATTAGTTGTACAGCATCATACATAAGGAGACATAGATGGAGGCTGCATGCTTCAGATGCTCTGAAGAATAAATTTTATTCTTGGAATAGGAACTGAGGTAAAAATCCTCTTCCTGTTTTTTTTTCCCTGGAACTTTTAAATAGAGTACTGGAAAATACTAAAATATCTTAAGTCTGCTATCCATCAGCAGCCCTAAGTGAGCATGACATGCGAAAAGGGAACAATTAAATGGCCTCAGATTTCAATTTCTACCTATATCTAGTAGGAAAAGATATTCCTCAGGCTGAGCAGGAAAAAATGCTTGGCCCTTTGATACAATAAATACATGGATGAAGGAATCCAAAATCATTGTATTAGAGACAGCCATTCTGCTTCGCGCTTGGAAGCTTCCAACTTATCCTGACACCAAGACTGCTGTAACTTGATGATATTTCTGTTTCATCTAAAATTCTTGTAAAAGATCAGACAGTTTGGGAAAATCCTGCTGCTGAATCAGAAGTAGTAGGAATATACTCTGGTTATCTGTGGGAATCTACTCCCCTTCCAGGCCCTGAACTGTGCAAGAGCTGAGGATCCTGCCTCAACTACCGGAGTAACTCTAATTTTAACAATAAAGGCTCTGGGGTCAGCTCGTGAATGTTACTAAAATTAGACATTACACAGCAACAGCAGGTATGAAGTGGCCCCTATAAAGGAGCCACCGAGGAAGAACTTTTGCCACAAAAAGCTGTGTTCGGGAGCATGAAATGACAGAACAAGTCTGGCTCGTGTATTGAATTTGTCACTTGAGTGTCAATGCTCACAGAGATCCAGCTAACCAGAGACAAAGGGAAAAAACTCTCATTCACTAGTGATAGTGTGCTTTTATCTCTAAACTTTCTTTTCCTAGTCCAAAACTGCAATAGGAATCAAATAGGAATAAAAGGAGTTTTCTTTGATGAGCATGTCATGCTGATGAAAGGCAGAAGCCCTCTATGCAGACAAGAACCATAAACATTAACAGACATTGGTATTTGGAGCCCCTCTGTTGCATATCGGTCCTCGAAGGGCTGTTTTTATGAATTAAATTTTGCATAGGAAGTGAAGGTGCTGCTTAATTTCTGCCAGTGCTTTGCTGGAGTTCAGCTGCCCAGGGCCAGCCCTCAGCGGGTGGTAGCTGCGACCTTGGATCTGCATCCAAGTTCATGCCTTTTCCCTTGGTCCATGCTTGACCTACGTAGCAGCTATGCCTGTGCCTCACTGATCTGGACCCAACCCTTTCTTGCCAGCTTGACTTTCTGGCTTGACCTCAGGCCTGCCTCATCGCTACGGATGGCAATCTGGACCATCGCCTGACCATGATTACCGTCACCAGACACGCTCGGCTTGTCTCGTCCCGGTGCTGTGGGGCTGTGCCTTTGTCAGTGAGGGCACTGCCCGTGCCTGCCCTGCCACCTCCCTTGGCTCCCAGCTCGTCGGCCCTTGTGAGGCAGCTCCCTCTTGCTACTCCTGAAAACTTCTGTATTTGCCATCAAATTCTGAGATTAAGACAAGCCATAATGTTCCTTATATTAAAATATCAGTAGTCTTTTTGTTTAGCATTTCCGTATTGCTTTTTGTTGCCTTTGAATTTTTAGCAAACTTTTATTCGGTTTGTTTTCATTGTTTTCAATAGGAAGGTCAACTTCATATTCAGATGTTACTTTGTCCATAGCAGGCAAAGCTTTTGTCAGCAGATAATCATAGATATTGGTGTGTTTATATTGACCTATTTAAAATCTCAAATGGTTATAACAGAATGGGAAGCTTTTTAAAAGGCACTTCTCAGAGTGTTATTCAAAAAGTATAATGGTCCCATTTGTCAAAAATGCAAGTTTGCCCTTTAACACAAACCTGGGACATAAAATAGTCTTCAGACAAACTCCTTTCAAAATAGCTGCTTTCTTCACGTTTTCAATAGCTGACATTGAAAACACACTTTGCCCCTAGTTCAGAGAGCAACCATTTTGTTTCAGCCTGCTCAAGAAGAAATGAAAGTTGATTGTCTCCAGCAGCCCCCGTTGACTGCTCTTCAGATTTGAATGTGCCCTTAAAGTGTCTTCAATCTTCATAGATTTTCATATGCAATAAGAAAGAGCTGGGCAGGAAAACCTGAGGAAGGAAAAGCCTGTGCATGAGATGGAACACAGGATACGCTCCAAAGTGAGAGCCACTGTCAAGCTTCTGAGGTTTCCATGCTGCTTACAAAATGTTTTACATTGTGTTTTAGGATGACTGCTGCACAGAGTAGGTAACCTTGGAGATAAATTGTTCGTGTTTGTGAATCAGCAAATACTTGCGTGTGTTCTTAAGATTTTCTGAAGTGAGATATCTACATCCTTATAGAATCCTAAGAGGAAACAGGTGGCTCTTCAATGTACTTGTGGCTTTTTCAATTACATGCTTAGGCTCACAGAACAAGGTCTCAGAGGTGGGTGGTTAGTTGCTGTGTAATTGCCCTGCTATGGCAGGCAATATTACAAAAGCACTGAAATCTCCCCTACTAAACAGGAATGCATCGGTTTGCTTGTATGCAATTTGTAGTACGGTATTTGTCTTGAATAGTTTCCTTCTGCATTTGAATGCAAACTGAACACATTTATTTCTACCTACTTTCACAAGGTACTTTGCATTCAAATTATAGGAACTTGTATGCACGTTATGCTACAGACTAAACTATATAAAAGAGGCGTGTGCTGGAATACGTAGAGCAATTAAACCAAGAAATAGGTCTAAGGTTCTCGCTTTTCTCCCAAGGTAATAGAAAACTCTGTAGCCCAGATGTGCACTGTGCAGACAGTACCAAGATCACTACATCAGAAACATTACCAAAGAACAAAAAAACTCAGGTTAGGAAGCAACACTTTCAAAATTATGTCATCAAAGAGGCCTTAAAGGGTACACGCAAGCAGCAATGTAAGGAAAGGTTCACTGGCACTCTAACATGGCTGCTTTGTAATGGTCCCTGGACAATCCCTTGACTATTTCTCTGTTGCAATCAAGCTAAAGGCACTCAGATTTGCCCATTAGGAGTTTCAGGAGTTCTGGGGACTGAAAGGACATTGGTAAATTAGTAGCTACTGACCTGTGATTGACCTTCAATGTGTGATCAATAGCATAGATAGTACCAGAAGGGATAAGACTAAAGATGGAAATTCTTGGAAAAGGTGCCAATGAGATCAATCACATCATGATTGAAGTCCTCAAACCACATGTTACAACACATGTACTTTTAAATATAGCTTTTCCTTAGAATTTTTTTGGGCCACCTGTTACCCAAAGACTTTTAACTCAAAAACTGCTCTAAACTGACCAAGCTCAAGTGTGTGGTACACCTACACAATGAGCAAAGGCACGTATCATCACACATTGCTTAAATTATATGCCACATCCATTACATTTCCGTGTAGGGGGTTCAGAAGCACAATCACTATTCCTAAAGGAACAAGTTTTGATGTGATATCCTTCTAACTTGCCAACACAAATACTCATATTGCTATTGGGTCTTGGACATCAACAAATAGCAGAAAAGGTGACAGAAAAATATAAATATTTGTCTCTTCCAAAGCGTTACGTTTACATGAACAAAGAAGTTTAACTTAGAAATGCCTCAGGACCACAGATCATTAAGATAATCTCCTCTGCCTTTGTAAAGCATACTGTAGGAAATGATCTGGCACTGCAATTTCCATTCTAAGCTTAAATGCCCCAGGCAAAGAGGCTACTAATTCTAATACATTTCCCAAGACTGAGATTTAATCGAATTAGTTTGCTTTTTTCTTTCTTAATTTCCATTCAGCTATTCATAGCTATATTCTTCGTATCATCCTACATTCTTCTTCCCCCTAAGTGTTTACAAATGCCTAACTTATATACAATTTTTTACTTTCTGCCCAGATGTGGCCCAGTAGAGGCACAACATGTATGTCTAATAACCTCTTTACAGCCCACAATATCTCCTTCTATTTCCCTGAACATTTTGAGTGCTATTATTTCACATCCTTCCAGTTTTTCAGCATCTCAGAGATAACGACTGATTATTATAACGTGCAGGAATATAGTGTCTCTCCCCTCTTCATGTTTTGAACGAGAACATTAGATAAGCCTCCTAACTCATAAGATTGGTAGGTCCAGAAGTCGCACCTGGAATATTATGTGAGTAAATGTGAAAAAACATTCTAAATGCAAGTGGCACAAGAAAGACAAGAAAACAAAAAAAAAATCAGCTGGCAAAAAATACACTCTTGCTGATTACCAACATTTTAGTTATGTCAGGATCTGCAGCGTTCCCTAAGTGCTCTGCCTGCAAAGTAAAATGAATGCAACAAACGAAATAATCTTACTTAGGAAAAGTCAGAAAGCAATTTAAAGGAGGTTAAGTGAGCAATGGAAGACTCAATTCTTATCAAGCAGCATTTTTGCTGTCTTTCAGGAAATTCTTGCACACAGGAAATGTGTGTGTGAGGAAGATTTCTGGAAAAAAAAGACAAAGCTAGTAGGTACTCCATTCATGTGGCGAAACAGGCATCTACAAGCCTCTCTTTGCCCTCATTTTGAACTCAGTATCACAAAATAACTCTGGAAAAAAGTATTTGAAGACAACTTTTAGTGCACAAAATTAGGCATTATTTTAGGAATATGAGTAAGCATAGAAAAATGTCACAAATAAATCGTTAAGAAATAAATTTAGAAATCAAACACAGAGGGACGGGAGATGAGATGAGTGCTAGGCAGAACATTTGCAGAGCCACAAGATAAAGGGTGAGATGTTTCAAACGCTGCAGGCGGAAATAGGGAGAGCTTGGAAGATACTTCTTCTTGGAAATGGCAAGGAAATTCTAATCTCTCCCTTTCAATCACTTGCCCAAAAACCCTTCCAAAGTTTGTTAATTCAAATGAAGCAGAACGTGGGCCAAAATGTAACCAAAGACATTTAGTGCATCCCAAATCTCAGTTCTAATTCTGAAACAGCAATTACATCTGTGCTGAGATATGCCAGTTTTGCATTTAAAAAAAAAAAAAAGGGAAACATAGGATTCTGAATAAATTTGATTCAACTCAAAAGTTCCTGTGATATTGTACATAATATCTTAGCTTCATTTCGTTCGCTAATATTTAGCGTAAAAAAATAAGCACGCATCCTATCCTGGGAGCATGAGTTGAGCTTGTTTCCTGTTGATCTTACTAAGAACTTTATGAAACTTCATTGTCATTAAACACCAAGGAGTATGAGACCCTTGTTTACTCCCATTTTTATACTGTCTAATTCTCATGTCATTGCAAGAAGTTAATAATCTACTTTCTTCCAACGAGATGTTTGTTTCGCAGTCAAAAATCAGCGCGTGGTACACGTCATTCATTGAAGCAATCAGAAGAGCACACTCCAGTCAACACCATTTATCAATGTCAACCGGAAGAGCAATTATATTGCATCTAACAAAAAATAAACAGATAGGCATCACATCTTTGATGACAGGCAAAACTACCGTCAGTATAGCTCTCATCAAGTCCCCACTAACACAAAATTGTACATGGGTATTTGTGCTAGTCTAGGAATGCATTACATTGGAGTTACCAGAAAACAAAATTCTAGAGAAACATTCCAGGGATGTGCATGGGAGCAGAGGGAAATTAAGAACATAAATCTTGAATGAATCAAAAGGGAAAAAAACATCAAAATGTATAATGGTTTGATTTGTCAAAATTTACAACAACGGCTTGATTTTTTTCAGGTTTCCTCCATGCCTGTAAATCCAGACTAACTCCATTAACATTAGAGTTCTGGTGGAAAGCTGGATGCAAGACAAAAGACGGATGTCGGTTGTTTTATAAAGCGAACACATAGAATCACAAAGCTATTAAACATTCAGCACTCTTCTCTGCTTAATACCAACCACAGTATGCTTTATTGCCTAATGTTTATCTCCAAGTGGCACCCAGAGAATCCAGTTAAGGTTAACCACCAACACGTGTACAGAGCTCGGTGAAGTCACAGGGGCTATCCAGTGACTTAGAATGTATGAAGAGAAGTCTTACAGAGTTAAAGACAAAAATTGCAAGCAAGATGCATATTCAATTTACCTATATTTTGTTATTACATATAAGGAGCATATTATTAGGTGGAACATAGTTCTTTGGTTTTTGAAAAAATGTGAAGGGAAGTACAAGAAGGGATCAACAGGAACAAGATGAAGGGGAGAAACAATTATTAGTGTTTTCAGTATCATTCTAATGCTTTATTCTACACCCAGCTGAGACCCTTAAAACCAGCACTGCCCCTTTAGATTGTCTTCCTAAATTAGTACAATAAAGCCTGAAATGATCCTCTGATAGCACTCGATATACCTACTGTTGCAAGAATCCTAAAGCTTTCAGCCACACCTTAGCCACGTTGCGTAAAATTCCCAACAAAACGACCCATTTTCCTTGTTTTCATGTACAAGTCTAGTTCTTAATGGCAACAAAATACTCTAGGCAGCAAATTTCTAGGTATTAATTAATTTCTCAGGTGGTTTAAGCCACTTAATCTTCGGCCTCATGCCTTATAGTACCACCCAAGGCAGGTTGTAATCACCCAGAAATGCATTGACTGATGTGCTTTATTGCTTAATTATCAAGGTGAGATGCTTATATTTAATTAGGCATTTAATTATAAGCACACACATCTCTAAGCATTACTACCAAAAAAGTTCACTTAGCTAAAGAATATAATTTATCTTTTTTTGTTGTTGTTGTTTCATTCTTGCATGATATTAAATTATACTTTGGAACATAATTTTTAATTTTGCCAAATGGATCTTGAAGCAGAAATTATGTATCAAGCTTTGGCTTGATACATATGTATTAATGTCGGGTCAAATTGCAGGGCCATCCTCAACCAGCTTTTCTGTGAAGTCAACTCATATCCAAAGCAAGGTTATCACAACCTCACCTGGCGAATTGAATCCAAATCTCTTTGGGTGCAAGAAAGAAATCCTTCCTCTAAACTGCCTGCCCTACTGAACTCATCCTGGTTATGCTGAAGAAAGTAATTTATCAAGTTGTGACGTGAGTAGGGAAGATGTGGGTCTGCACATCAGCTCCAAACGGGTGAGGCATGCCCTTCCCTCCTAGGGTTTATCAGCATCTATAAAACTACCCACTTTGCAAAAGTACTATCATTTCATTAATCAGTAGGCAGCAACTACCTATCAGGCACAGGGTGAGAAGACACACAAAAAAACAACATGGGAAAGAACCTTGATACGTTATATACACCATAATTATCTTTATCTATGTCATTCCTGACAGGTTGCTGGCTAAATTCTTCTTCAGTGATGTGACATCTGTACAACCTCCTCACACAATCCAGTCCAGTGCTTCAGTAGCCCTAACATTAAAACGTTTTTTTTTTAAAGCCTAAACTGAATCTTTCTTGCTGCTATTTAACCCGATTACTTCTATTCCTGTCCACTATAGACACGTGGAAGAGATCACTCTCTTCTTCTATGTTCTCGAAGAGTATGATGTTCTTTATGTGCTGTCATCCAGACAAAACTGTTCTAATGATTAAATCTTGTCTTCCAGACCCCTGTTTGTTCTTACTGCTTTCCTTTGGGCTCTTTCTGTTGCTTTCCATGTCTAACTTTGCAGTGTCCAAAACTGGATTTGGTTCTTCAGTTGAAGCCTGATTAAAGTCTTATTACAGTCAAAAGGTAACTATGTTAAGGGGAACTACTCTGCTCAACAGCTTCATGTCACACAGGAAAAAAAAAAACAACAACAAAACAAACCAGAAAAACACCTGACAGAGGACAGAATAATCAAGGTTAGCATGCAGATATCTAGAAGGTGTTCACACAGACCTGCTGCTAGGACAACAGACAACTTTTTTTTATTGGGTAAAAAGGGTGATGACAGAGACAGGGTTTCTCTTCCAGCATATTCCAAACAGATTCAAACCAAGACACATTGTACCGCAAGACTTTCACAGCCTCTTAAACAATGGCTGCAGCATCTGAAATTTGCCTAGAAGCAACAGCTGACAGTAACTGTGATATGGAGAAAGCCTTGAGGGAAAGCTTATTCAATTTTTTGTGATTCTGTGTTGTTCTCAACCTGCTGGCCAGGTGTTTCATAGGAGGAGTGTTTTCACATTGCACTTCAAGGACTGGTCTACGAGTGAGTAATGCTATCTCTTTAGGATCTGCTTCAACTATTACACAAGTCATGTATCTAGGCAGGAGAGAGGAAATCTGCTGGGAGAGCTCAAGGAGTTTGCTGTAAGAAACTTGCCATAAAATACACACAGCCAGAAATGCAGCCATTGGGTGCCGAGTTCTTTGCTTTGGGGCTTTCCACTGTGCTTATTTTCTTCCTTCCTAGTTAATAGCTCACTCTTCTGAACGAGAGTTCAGTTTGATCATTTTAGACTTAAAGGTATGAACAATGAACATATTCCAAGGACATGTCTGCCCAGGTAACACAGCCCAGAAATGAGATTTGCATTTAGTTAATACCTCGTTAATATATTTAACCAAAGACAGAGCAAGGCAGTCCCACAACGCTGAATGAGTCAGAAGGAGCTGTTTTTCTAGAATGCCAGGAAAGCATCAAGAACAGTAGAGCTTCAGCCCTTATAGTCTGTGGTGGCTAAAATACTTATGATCCACTTCGGCATATTTGCAAGATCCAGGATATATTTAGTGAAAAAGGAGCAGTGACTTTGTAACTAAAAGAGAGACAAATGTTTTATTGCTCAAAAATACGGTAAGCTGATAAATTTGTAAGGAAAAAACCCCAATATCCTATAGTGCTGTATGAGGCGAAACAACTGCAAGCCACATTTTCACATGCTAGACCAAGCAGAAGCACTTTAAGGAGAGAGGAGATAAAGCATGGTGGGTTTACCTAATCAGTGAAGGATGCTATTGATCTATCCCGACACTAATGCAGCTGTTCTATACTGTCCCTTCTTCTCTTTTCCTGCCCCTGTAACTACTACAGGTACAAGCTACACAGGAAAATACAGTCTTCCTCTTGTTCAAGTTACCACTTCTCTACTAGATACAGCGAACCGTAATGGGGCAGTTCCATGTTATGCGTAATCTGATGCAACCACCACCCAACAGGTCATCTGAGGATGCCCAACAGGTCACTCCTCACCCACCTTTCTCTCCTGTTCCCATCTGTACATTTGCAGGTGACTTCTTGCAGCCCATCCACCAATCATGCAGCCAGTTGGAGGTTATTAGAAAGGATAATCTTCCCCATCTACACTTCAGGCTTCCAAATTTACACAGAACTGAACTGCCTAAAGCATAGAAGAACATTTTAACACCTTTCTTCTCTTCCCTCAGTATTTCAGGGCCCACACTTCCTATTGCAGAGGCAAAAGCCATTTTCTCTTCAAAGTTTATGGTAAGTTGAACTACAGAGCTGGAAATTAGGCTGTTCCTTTGGAGGCAATAACTTCCACCTCAAACTACGTACTGTGACATCTGTAGATTCCCATTTTCTGTTTGTGTGTTTTGGGTTGGGGTTTTTTTGGTGGGTTTTTTTTTGTTTGTTTTGGGTTAGTTTGTTTTGTTTTGTTTTTCCAATTGCATCAAGAGCTATCACATTTGTGTTGGAAAGAAAAATAGTACTATTTTATTAATTATATGACCACCAGCATTTTACATTAAACAGCCCTTTGAACTTACATCAGAAGTTGGAAACAGTGCCTAAAACTAAATGTATTGTCTCTGCCTAAAGTAGAAGCACCACATGTATTTCTGAGCATTCAATACTGCAGACTAATGGCAAAAGTAGATGACAGAGACTGTGTGAAGGCACGGCAGAAAAACCACTGAATTTCAGTGCACTCTACCAGCCCCAGACTCTCTCAGATAGTTGAGTTTCTAAATGTTTTTCAGCGATACAGGTATAAGCTCAGGATCTTTGAGACATGAGGTTTAACTATGGCCTTAAATTGTATATAATATGAGTTTTGCATTTAGAATACAAGCCTCCTTCCTAACTCTCCCCCTCTCTTCCCAAAACACACAATACACACCTTTTTTTAACACACAACAGTGAAAAAAATGTAATCTTGGGAAACACTTTTAAAAAGAGATTTTTCTTCAAAGCCCTGCAGTCAGCACAGGGAATAAAAAAGGAACTCTTTGAACAGCTCAGATGATTTACTTTGCCATATAGGATAGTGAGTTTGATCTTTCAGCAATTATACATGTAATCCTTGTATTGTTTTAGAATGTATGATCCATCGGTATTGACCCAGTGGGCATTCTTTGAAACAGTACTTGAACGAACTGTGTATTTTCCCCAAGAAGTACCTGAATTAGATTTAGTGTTGTGAGCATTAATAGGGATAGGGACTTTTTATGCAGATAATAAAGTTTCATTTGCAAAAGCATGTTTCAGGCCCTTCAAGAAAGAGAAGAATAAAAAGAGGAACCTGGCAAAAAACAACCTCCTCCAGGTCACAGAGAAAACGCATGAATGTTCAAAAAAAGAAGAAAGTTTCTACTGGGTCCTGCTATTTTTGCCCACTTCAGAAGCAGCCCAGCTACTATCTCATATAAAGACCTCTCCCATACAGAGGCTGCTGACTATATCGCAAACAGGCAATAAAGCTCCCCCCCCGCCCTTAAATGAACACATATTCTCTAAACTTGTCAAGCCATGAGGCATAAAATTGAAGTCTGGAAGTTTTTAATTGTAGTTTAACATTTATGAACTCTGACATCAACTTTTCCCATCCATACAGGCACAGAAATGCAGAATATACCCTTGCACGTGAAGCTATAGAGAAGTTTTAATGACTTGGAGACACTGAATGCCTGTAAAGTTAGGTTAGAATAGCAGTTATTAGGAGTTTATGGATGTATGTCATTAAAAAAAAGTCAATGCTTCCTTAGCACTGCATGCTACCTAAGATTTTATTCATGGTCTTCATGTTGTACCAACAACTTAAGCTAATCGCTACCAAGAGCCTTTTAAAATCATACCAATCTATCATGCCTTTTATAATTAAATCATCATTTTCTAATGCAAGTATTGTCACAGCTTCAGTTCCAACCACAGCTTGGGCACTCATGTGGTCTCATCATCACCTCCTGCTACCACTCCTCTCTGGTGGATACTCACATCCCTGCCTCTCAAGAGCAGAGTCAGAAGCTCCTTCCACTTCACTGTGACTAAGTCTATTACAGCTGACTTAAATATAGCATGCCAGTGACCTCAGCAAAGCACATACAATTGTATAAAGTAAAAAGCAAGAAAGCAAAGTACCACTGCTGTAGGACAAAACCATTTCAGAGGAATCTTCATAAAAAACACCTGACACACAATGTGAACTTACTAAACACTCTAATCCTTCACTACGGACTCATGAGAGGTATAAAGAGAAATTTTAGTTCTGTGCTCCTTTGCATCCATGTGCAAGCCCACCAGTGTGGCTCAAGGCTCTCTTGTTTTAAGACCTCTCACTTCTATGTCTTATTTCCTATACCAGAACAAAACACAGCACGCATTTTTTTCTAGCAAAACGTTGTATAGAAGGAGATGATTTTTCCCAAGTTCACTTTATACACCTAGATAATTGTATTAGCTTCCTATCCCACCAGGAGCGAAAAAAAAAATTACATACAACACTGGTTCAGCAACATACTTTGAATGATGATACTTCTCCATATACGCTCTGAATAGTCCTGGTAATTTCAAAATTGCACTTCTGTCTTTAATAAACACCTCTAAAAATCAAGTATTTCATAATGTCAAATATAGACATTCCTCAGATTTGTTATATACCTACAGTTCTTCTAGGGAAAAATACAACACATGAGAAGACTAATGTACAGCGCCTTGCCCTTCAGAAACAAAAGGTGTTTCAAAGTGGCCTCATATTCCTTTGTCTCTAGTTTTAGTGAGACGATCTCTGCATCAAAGCAGGTTTAGGAGGACAGATAAAAACTAACAAAGGGTTATACCCATAGAAACCAAAACAAGTTGCAAACCCTACGTGAAGTCTGATGACAGGGAATTCCTCCTCCCCACCATAGCAGGATTACAGAGATTCTTGGATGGAAGCAATAATGATCCTCTCTGTCACTGCAGCCATTTGGAGATGTCCCTTTGTAGACCCCTTAGTTTGGTGTTCTGCCTTGACCTACGTGCAATAGAAAAGCTTCAAAGCAGCAGGTAGCTTCTTTGTTCATTAATGTGAAGAAGAACCTGCTTAAATGAGCATCAGCTGATAGGAGAACATTTTTCACTACTTCTCAGAAAGGTACTGGAAAACAGTGCAGTACTGGGCAGCAGAGGCACATACAGCAATGCTCCAACATGTACCAGCTCATTTGGAAAGACATTTTCAAGTAATCTAGCTTGGCAAAAGGAACCAATCTCACGCAATCTTTCCTCTTTCTCCCAAACCAACCACTTGTACATACTCCCACACACTTCTGACCTCGTGGTCAAGGATATTACTGTGCAGCCTTTGAAAGCAATAAAATCCTCAGAGGACAAGAGAAAAGCTTTTGGGGTGAATCAGGGAAAAGGAAATAAGGTTTTCAATTCAGGCAGTGAGAAAGGTAACTAGATCAAGCATCTAACAAGTTTTTAGCATTCGCATGAATGCCTGACAAAGGGACTCAAGTAATGGGCCAATCTTGAGTGATCTCAAGAGTAGAAAGGAAACAAACAATGCTTTCCATTTATCACACCTTCCTAACTCCATTAATGCCAAAGGAGAGGTGTTAAATGGATTGAGCAGCTTCTAGGCAAGGTGTGTGTATGGAAACATAAGAGGAATTTTCTCATTTATAGAAGAAATAAAACTAGTGGATCACACTGCACGTTGCTTCTGTAGGCCAAGCTGGCAGGGATACTATGCTAGAGCCAGCAGCACAGTTTTACAGGGTACAGCTCTTAAACTGGTATTTTACTGTCAAGTTGTCAAAGCTGTTCCTTTTTTTCTTTTCACTCTTTCATCAGTTTAACATCAACAACTTCCCCTGACACTGCCTATGTGGTGCTGGAGGCGCAGAAACTTGAGCAATAGGCACAGAGACTAAAGCAATTCGAAAATTATCAAACGAAACAAACATTTCAACAGAAAGTATCTGAAGCTGAAGCAACTGAGATTTCCTTTCAAACATCTTGCTTTGGGGCGAGATTCTCCTCAGCAGGACTTCCCAGGTCCCCAGGGCAACCTGCCCACGAGGTACAGGCACCCTGCAGTGCTCCACATCAAGGATCGCTGGCTGGTGTGCAGCAGAGCCACAGCCTAGACGTACATGTCAAACTGAGAGCCTCTCAAGATGTCCTAATTATGGTTCCAAAACAAAGCCTTCACCCAGAAATATGTAATTTTGTTCTGTTCTCTTCTCCTGGCCTCAAAATTCTCAAGGCACATACAACCACTAAAGGCTATATAGTTGTTATCCAATACAGAATAGTTACTATTGTTCACTAATGGGCAAAACAGTGTTATACCCCAGAAGGAAAATCTGTTTCCTTACACTGGTAGTACCAGTGCTGAAGAGCTTTATTTTCCAAGTGCTGATCAAATCCCCTTCTGCACCTCCAGCAGACAAACAAAACATAATGCAGAAGCTACGGCTGTAGAAGCTGACGACATCTGAACCTCATTCCATAGTAGCACTCACATATGTAAAACATTGATCCCTACGGCATACACCTCGTAATTCCTGCAAGCTTGTAATTCCTCCTCCTGAAAAGCAGAGGAATTGCTGATCTACACGAAGAGAACAGACCCTCTATCAAACCTATATGCATTTAGAATTTATTAAAGCATTTTCAAGATGCTTTTTCTCTAATGATGAAAATGTTTCAGACACAGACAGCCAGCCGGACTACAACTCAGTGAATACCCAGAAAATCGTTTCCCTTGGCTGCTCTCCTGACAAAGCATTTGGAGTCCTCCCCTAGTCCCTAACAGATCATAAAGGCTCTTTCGGGTTTAAAACCTTCAGGAACAGGGTTTAACCAATAAATTAGTTTTTCTGCTCTGCTTTTAGGAAACAGAATCATATCAAAATAAAATTAGTGTTATAAGCAATAAATGGCAATAAATAATGCATAAAATACCCTTAATCCACAAAATTTAAAAAAAAAAAAAAAGAAACAAAACCAAACCAAACCAACAACCCACCAAAAATCTCCTCTAATACCCAATAGTTAGAACACATCCAAAGATTATCTTTACATAAAATTGTGTCAAAACAGCGTTTCACTTGAAGAAACAAACGCCTGCACTGTTAACACCCCAGGTTCAATACCAGGGAATTCACTGTCCGTATTATACTGAGAAGGATCTTTCACTTGCACCTACAATATCATTGTCCCCAAAACAGAGAGATTCCGTTTGAGAGAGACTGCAGTAGTGGCCAATATAAGGTGAAACTCACAGAGCTCAATTTCTTTTTTCAGTCTGAAAAGCCATAGAGAGGAAAATATTCATAATAATACAAAAGCAATATAATGTGTATGTCCTATTGACATTAATATTAATCCTTGACTGCCCTGATACAGGAGTAAGTCTGCGGGAGACAAAGACAAGATGGATGCAGGAGGTAGTGGTGGTTTTCTATGTTGTTGGCAATCTATACTGCCCATGACATCCACGTCCAACTCATGGTAGATATTCCTCTTTCCTCTTCCTCCCTTCAGCAAAGCCATGCACACACCTCCTCCTCCCACATGTTAACAGAAGCTAGGAGCCCAGAAGAATTAGCCAACTAATAAGTACTACTACTATGCAAGCTCGAGAAGTGGGTCTGTGTGACCCTCATGAGGTTCAACAAGG
>NW_009199638.1:1962-3137 GCF_000690835.1 Fulmarus glacialis | reverse complement strand
GAACAGTGGTCCGGTAAGGAAAATCAAGTCACCCTTCTTCAGTACGTTGATGACATCCTATTGGAAGCAGATACTATTGAAATCTGCAAAGAAAAGCCTCCTAAACTTTTTGGGAATGGCCGGGTACAGGGTGTCAGAAAAGAAAGCACAAATTGCAAAACAAACTGTAATTTATTTGGGGTTTGAGATTTCCCAAGGACAGCGAAGATTGGGAAATGGTAGAAAAGAAGGCATTTGCAGGATGGTACCCCCTCAATCTAAAAGAGAGTTGAGAGGATTTCTAGGAATGGCCGGATGGTGTCGCCTTTGCATTCCAGATTATGGTTTGATGGCAAAACCATTGTATGAGGCAATCAAAGGCCCTGAAGAATTGTTAGAATGGACTCCAGAGTGCCGAAAAAGTTTTGATGACATTAAACAGACTTTAATGAAAGCTCCAGCTTTAGGACTGCCAAATCTGACCAAACCCTTTGAGCTATTTGTTCATGAGAAGAGACATGTAGCTATGGGGGTTTTGACTCAACTTTTGGGAGACTGGAAAAAACCAGTGGCTTACTTTTCTAAACAATTACATTAAGTAAGCTCAGGATGGCCTAGCTGCTTGCGGGCAGTTGCGCCAACAGTTCTCATCATTCAAGAAGCTAGGAAATTGCCATTGGGACAGAAAATGACAGTTCACATCCCGCATGCGGTACTTGCAGTACTGGAACAAAAAGGACATAATAGGCTTACCCCTAGTCGCTTGTTACAATATCAAGCTCTGTTAGTGGAACAAGATGACATCATTTTGAAGTAAGTGCAATTTTAAATCCTGCTTCTTTAATGCCAAATGAAAAAGAGAGCGATCCTAATCATGATTGTTTACAAATTATCAAACAGGTATATGCCAGCAGGCCAGACCTGAAAGATGTCCCTCTCCAGACTGTGGATGAAGAATTATTTACTGATGGAAGCAGCTTTGTTGTGAAAGGAGAAAGGAGGGCTGGCTATGCCCTGGTTTCTTAACTGAAGATCGAGAAGTAAAAGCATTACCTCCAAATACATCCGCCCAGAAGGCAGAATCATAGCTTTGACAAGAGCTTTAAATCTGGCTAAAGGTAAAAGAGTTAATATTTATACAGATTCTAAATATGCTTTTGGAGTTATTCAAGCCCATGGAGTGATATGGAAAGAGT
>NW_009199638.1:0-1943 GCF_000690835.1 Fulmarus glacialis | reverse complement strand
GCGAGGGCTTTTGTCTGCCAGTGGCTCACCTATAAAGTATGGAACAGAGGTTTTAAATTTATTGGAAGCAGTACAGAAAAACCCAAAGAAGTTGCTGTGATTCATTGTAAAGCGCATCAAAGAGGAAACTCAAACGTGATACAAGGAAATTGAAAGGCAGATGAAGCTGTCAAGCATGTGGCGCTAAATACCACAATCTATGTTTTAATTCCATCAAAAGAAATTCAACTAGAATCGCCAAATTATAATGAAAAAGAAAGTAAGTTGGCTGAGCTATTACAGTGCAAAAAGAATGATCAAGGATGGTGGGTAACTTCACATGGACAATGTATAGTAACCCCCAAAATCATGAAGAAATTGATGGTCAAAACCCATGCTGAGACACAGATGGGAGCAGAAGCAATGGTTGAGTCGGTAAAACGATATGCAATAGGGACTAAAATGTTATTGATTGCTAAAAGTGTGAGTAATAGATGTGAGATTCGTCTTAGGAACAATCCGACATTCATTCAGTCCAGGAGATCAAGTTTACCTGCGAACGTGGAAGGACGACTCCCTTGGAGAAAAGTGGAGGGGACCCTTTCAAGTGTTATTGACAACAAACATTGCTGTAAAATTAGAAGGAATAGACTCTTGGATTCACTACACTAGAATAAAGAAAATATAGTGGACATCTATACCTAAAGGACCAGTGAAATTAACTTTAGGGTGTACTTGATGAGCGACCGGAAATGCTGCTGAATTATTTGTAATAGTTAAAATTTTTATTGTTAGAAGAGGAATCAAATTATTTAGAAACTGAAGTTTAGAAGTAAAAATGTGGAGCTTGTTGATATTGGTTGTGACGATCAGTAAAGCTGAATCCCAATTTCTATTGCCAAAATGGGATAGAAATCAAAATATCTGAGAACTTCTAGCCCGAGAAGTAACCAACATGTCTTCTTTTTGTATTGCATCAGAGAATTCAGTAGGAGGAATGTACAGTTCTTGCCTTGTAGGAATACCAACTCCTCTAGAATTGATAACTACACGATGTTTCAGAGCTTTGACATCGAGTTAACTTATCATAGTATTTATAGTCTGGGAAAAACAATGAGATCCAAGGAGAGAGGGATGTTAAGAGTTAAGGTACGAGGAATACTCCGGGCTGGACATTGTGTTAAGTTTGTAAATTGTACTTTTAAATGTGAAAATTTAACATGTTTGCAACCCCCTTTGAGGTGTAACTCTACCCAACTTCTGAGTTATGCCTGGACCCATACTAAATTACCCCTTGGATGGTTTTTATTATGCGGGCAAATAGCATATTCTTATATCCCGGCAAATATAACAGGAGGTCTGTGTTCAATTGGGAGGATGGCTCCGTTGCTGACAAATAAGAAGGACTTAGAACATAGTGAACGAGGTAAAAGGAGTATACACCAAGTATCAGAAGATTGTGACTCGCAAGTCACCTTATACAGTTCAAGTGAAATGTCAGCTGCAGCTATCCTAGCACCCGGAGTTGGAGTAGCCATGAATTATCACACTATAAGAAGAATTACTTGTGCTTTAGTTAAAGATATAAATTATACCTCTCAGTCACTTTCAGCTATTGGCATGGAAATGACACAAATAAGAGAAGCTACTCTTGAGAACAAGGCTGCAATTGATTATTTACTTTTAAGACATGATCATGGTTGAGAAGAGTTTAAAGGTATGCATTGTTTTAACTTAAGTGATAATTTCAGGTAGTTGAGAAGAAAATTCAACAATTGAAGGACTTAGCATCTGGATTTAAGGAACTAAATAAAGCCCGGGGCTGGCAGGGCCCCGGGACCCCTGCTGGGGCGGGGACTGTTGCTGCCGGGGCCCTGGGACCCCTGCCGGGGCCGGGGCTATTACTGCCGGGACCCCAGGACCCTGTCCAGGGCTGGGACTGTTGCTGCCGGGGCCCTGGGACC
>NW_009199637.1:0-4622 GCF_000690835.1 Fulmarus glacialis | reverse complement strand
TTATTTTATTTTATTTTAAGTAACTATTGATCATGTATGGCATGACAGTGGAATAAATTCAGTGACTGATTTACTTTGAGGCATTTTCTGAAAAAGTGTTTTCTTTACTGGCTTTTACTAGTTTAACATCTTTTTTCCTTCTTAGCATCTGAATTTATATCTACATAAATCCACTATTTCTTCTCCTGAAAATATATCAGGGTAAGAAATGGTAAGTTTTCTATAATTATGTTTAATTTCTTTCTTTCAAGTGCAGAAGTATTTTTGTTCACATTGAGCTATCATGTTTTAAAATGAGATGTGTCTCATTTGTTGGTTTAGTTTTTTTCATGAGTATCTGAAAATAGTACTTTCTATAATTGTGTTTATTCATATGTCTCTTCTGTGCTTGTTCTTCCTAACTTCCTTCCTTAGGAAATTGTTTTTTTCTGGGGATTTTACATTTGCAAATGTTTCTTCAGATAATTTTAGGATTCAGTAGTTCCTTACACTTCAAACAGCAAAGTTTCTATATTATTCTGTAGTGTTTGTGAGTAAAATAAATTGGTTTTTTATTAAAAGATAATTTCCCTCTCTTAAATACCTCCAGTTTCTTACTAAACACTTTCAGTTTCTTTGATAATTACAATTGATCTCACTGGAAGAATGACATATTTTAGTGACCAAATTTATTGATTCAGAAATTTGTAAGATTCAGATGGACTATTATGATCATCTAGTCTTATTTTGTTAATGATACAGGACAGAGAACTTCTCTGACTGACCAAATTCTTGTTTGAACTAAGGTGTACCTTCTAGGAAAAAATAGCCAGAAGATATCCCAGACAGAAGCAGAGACATAGGAAATACATTAATGGCACAGCTCTATAGGCTACAGAAAGTGTCGTGAGCAATGATATTATGTAAGATGTAGGGAGGAGCCTGAGGTATGGAACTAACAGTATCTATCAATGTATAAATCCACAGAAAACCAAACTGTTTTAATTGTGGTACTTACAGAACAATCTGTTACTGTTTGATTTCTTTTTTTTTTTCAGTATTTAGTTGAATGCCTTGTAAAAGTTTAAGACTGTTCTAGCAATGTTATTAACCTTTATCAACGAAACTTGTAATATTTTCATTACTACTGTATTCCTTTTTCTTCCTCAAGTTGGAATCTAATTTTCAGCACTATATGAATCAAGTGCTTTCAGAAGGAAAAAGTAGGCCCTGATCTTGATAGTCCTGAGCACTTCCAGCAAGAAACTGCTGCCCTATAATACTATGGTATATTGAGTCCTGGTTTGGGGGCAGTCCAGGTGTTCAGCACTCCCCAGGAAGTGCTTAATATGTTCTTTCAAAACGGTGGAAGATGAACGATGAAGGTTCGAGTAAGATGGCAATAGTAAGACACGTATATGTGCCTTGTTGAAGGTCTGAAATCTGATTCCATTTTTTTACCATGGACTCTATTTTAAAATCAAGACAAGATGATGAGACTTAGAATCTCATTCATTCATAGCTTTGTACTCACAGAAACATAAAAATTCAACTTGGGGTAAAATCCTAATAGTTACTTAGTCTGGACCCTTTCAACCTCTTCCCTAATTATATTTACTTTTAAATTTAATCACCAAATTGTATTTATTTGTTATGTTTATTATGTATTCAGTCTAGTTTTAGACATGCTGAAATATGGGCTCTGATACCCTGGCAAGACTGTTGGAATATCTCTACATTCTGAGGAAGGCTCTAACTCCTCACCCAAGCCAAATTAAGTAAAGTACATAAATTCAAACTTCAGAAGACTAAAGAACAGACTTTTCTAAACCTCCACATGGAAATCACAGACTTGTTTATAAAAATGTATATGAGATGTCAGAAACCTTCATTCTTCTTAGTTTGCATCTTACGTAACGTATCTAGCTTTAAATATTTGGGACTTAGTGCATCCCACATATAGTTCTCTTCTCTTCTCTTCTCTTCTCTTCTCTTCTCTTCTCTTCTCTTTTTTCTTTTCAGAAAAGGTCTGCAATCGTTACCAGAAAAAAGTAACTGTCATGAACTTCATGAAGATTGTCTAAGCAACTGGTGCTAGTATTGAAAACTGCTCTGAGTGAACTTCTTATGATTGGACTGATATTCTTCCACATGTTCCCCTTCTTTCATGTATCAAGAAAGATTTATTTCAAAGCATTGCCAACTTCACTGAAAAGCACTTGATGTTTACCATTATTTGTTCTTGTCAAGTAATTTTCAAGTTCTCCTGAGGCAAGACTTATCCAAGAAGTGGACTTGAGATTCCATTGTGCATATCATTATTACCATTCCACAGCAGCAAAATGCCATCTTTTCATTCTTTTGTAGCACCAAAGAACTGCATTTCTGACAAGCTGAATTCCCAAGATTAACATTGTGACTGACAACAAGAACAGCAGCCTTAGTTTTTTCACATTTGGCAGGATGCTTTTGACCTGTAATCAGTCTACATGACTTAGAACAGACACATCTGTTTTCTTCACGGAACCTTGGAAGCAAAAATAGAAAACCATAAGGCAGTAACCATACAAAAGGAGGATACTCACTCACATTAAAAATAAAATCAATGCAATAATGTCTTATATTCATTTTCTTATATCATATTTCTGTAATTATGTCAGACCAAAACATCTCTTACTGAAGTCAGTTTAACCCCCCCACATACACATATACACACAAAATCCTTTGAATTTTCCTTTCTAAGGAGCAAGATATTCAAATCTTTGACCCCAGATTGACTTCAGCTACACCGTGCTATAAGCATCCTGTATGCCATTTGGATAATTGGTAAAAAAAGCTACCTATCAGGTTTTGGCTAGTGGAGCTATTTTACAATCCATTCTACACCATCCTTGTTTTCTTTTCTACTCTGGCTTTTTTGACTAACTACATTGCACTGTTTGACTTCATTACGGTGTAGTGTCAAATGAAACCTGGATAATATTTTCCAGGCGGGCAAACAGGGCGTGGCACGGCAGCAAGGGCGTGGCGCGGCAGTTCGCGTGGCAGTTCACGTGGAAGGGCGTGCAGGAAGGGCGCTGAAGCTCTGCCAGCGTGACCAGGGAGCAATGCTATCCACCCAGCAGAAAGCCATGTCCTCTCCAAGCTCTGCACCTGCCACGACTGACCTCCCCCTGCCACGACTGACGCAGCTCCCCAGGCAGAGCTCCGGTGGGAACACGCTGCCGCCCGGGAGCCAGGCTGCGGGCCGTGCCCTGCTCTTACGCGGGTACCAGGCGGCAGCAGTGAGCGCAGCTGTGGGAGCTGCGCCCCAGCAGAGGAGCTCCTCTGCTTAGTGACAGAGCTCTGGGAGGAGGTGAGCGGGTTGAGTGCGAGAGAGAGACAGACTGCTGGAATCGCACCCTACCTTCCCTGAGACAGGCCCAACAGGCAGAGAGGACACACGGTACGGAGGATTCCCTATCCTCTCTCCATACCTTCCCTGAGACAGGCCCAACAGGCAGAGAGGACACACGGTACGGAGGATTCCCTATCCTCTCTCCATCTGGCTGAAGACAGTGACTTAAGGGACAGGGGGAAATGGCGACAAGTTCCTGCCCGGCACAGCAGGACTGTGACTACCCCACCTTCCCCAGTGCCCTTGAATAATAAGTACAAGGCTCTGCAAGTGGAACCGAACAATGACAAGGACAATGGTTCCTCTAGCCTGGAGGTGTCGCCAAAGTTGAGTCAGCTTATGCCCTGCATCAAAACTGCTTCCATAAAAAAAAAAAGACAGGGCATTGTCATAGGAGACTCCATTCCGAAGGGAACAGAAGGCCCAATATGCAGACCGGATCCACTTCTTAGGGAAGTCTGCTGCCTCCCTGAGGCCTGGGTTAAAGATGGGAAGAGAAACCTTCTACTCTGGTATAGCCCTCAGATTATTATCCATTATTGATTTTTCAGGTAGGCAGCGATGAAGTTGCAACAAGAAGTCCGAGGGCAATCAAGAGAGACTTCAGGGCCTTGGGACGACTGATTAAGGGATCAGGAGCACAAGTAGTGTTGTTCTCTATCCTTCCAGTTGCAGGGAATGATGAGGGAAGAAACAGGAAGAGCCAGCAGATCAATACCTGCCTCCGAGCCTGGTGTCACCAGCAGAATTTTGGGTCGGTCTACACGACACCAGGCTTGCTGGCAACAGACGGGGTACACCTGTCTCAAGGGGGAAAAGGATCTTTGCACAGGACTTAGCAGGGCTCATTGAAAGAGCTTTAAACTGGATTTGAAGGGGGAAAGGGATAAAACGAGGCTCGCTAGAGATAAGCCTGGGGGCAGCACACCAATGTTTGAGGGACGGTGTGCTAGTGGCGTCCTTTGGTCTGCTGTCTCAGTGGAGGTAGGGGATGGAGATCCATGCGGCAGCAAAGACGCAAGGGTTATTGATATGTTAAAAACCACAGAAGTGCATAGGAATGAGGGCTTCTCCCCCCAAAAAGGTGGCAGGATCAATAGCCCAACTGAAGTGCATCTACACCAATGCACACAGCATGGGCAACAAACAGGAGGAGCTGGAAGCCATTGTGCAGCAGGAAAACTATGATATAGTTGCAGTCACGGAAACATGGTGACACTCGCACAACTGGAGTGCTGCAGTGGAT
>NW_009199636.1:13217-13525 GCF_000690835.1 Fulmarus glacialis | reverse complement strand
TCCCCCATCCCACCGGAGGGGGTGGTGAGTGACCAGCTGCGTGGGGTTAAACCACGATAGCTGTTTAGCCTGGAGAAGAGGAGGCTGAGGGGAGACCTCATCGTGCTCTACAACTACCTGAAAGGAGGTTGTAGTGAGGTGGGGGTTGGTCTCTTCTGCCAAGTAACCAGCGATAGGACGAGAGGAAATGGCCTCCAGTTGCGCCAGGGGAGGTTTAGACTGGACATTAGGAAAAACTTCTTTACTGAAAGAGTGGTCAGGCCTTGGAACAGGCTGGCCAGGGGAGGGGGGGAGGCACCCTCCCTGGA
>NW_009199636.1:2611-13206 GCF_000690835.1 Fulmarus glacialis | reverse complement strand
ACGTGTAGATGAGGTGCTTAGGGACATGGTTTAGTGGGCATGGTGGTGTTGGGTTAACGGTTGGACTTGATGTTAGAGGTCTTTTCCAACCTTAATGATTCTATGATTCTATGATTCTATGATTCTAAGTTAACCAGGGCAGGTGAAAACTTCTAGGAGTTCCCATTATGCAATGGGAAAAAGTAAAATACTGGGTAGTGCGCAGTCAGTGAGAAGCCTTTATCACAGCACTTCATTAAGAGGCTGATGGGAGATATAGCATGTGACTGTATAGTTAAAGGTGGCATTATAGGACATGCACAAATGGGCTAGGGAGGTTATGCAAACAACAGTAATAGTGGCATTTCTGAGCACCGAATGCCTGAATCTGTAAATCTAAAAATTATGCCGTTTAATTCACATCATTAATTTTTGAAAGTTAATTGTGCCAGGAAGGACAGACCCTCCAAGGTGACTTGCATGTGTACAATGATTAGATACAGTTGTACAGAAGTCAGATATCCATGATAAGAAACTAAGAGCTGAGAGGATTATAAGCATTAGGCTCTGTAGAAAGTTTTAAGATGGGGAGATGCTGAGTGGTAGCACACAATGAGCACACAAGAGCAAAGGACATTTTTCTAAGAGCATATTTGCCACAGTTTGAGAGATGATTAAAACTCTGGACTGAAAAAGACATTAGGGTGGTGGGGAAAGGTTAAATAATCTCATTGAACCCATTTCTGTTAAGTAGATACTGACCATATGCTTCCCGTTTTTTAAATTATTGTTAATTCTGTACTTATGATTACAAATGAGTAAGTCAAATGTATTAACAAGAAATATCTTCAGGAGAATAAACCTTGATTTTTCTCTACCTGTATGATTGTGTTAGATTGTGATCAATAAAACTAAATTCTGTTGTTAACATGCTTTTTGTCTGTAGTGTTTATTCACTCTTTCACTCATGATGTATGAATTAGTGTGACAGAACTAATAACTCAGAAAATTTCTTGTAAAAATCGTTCCTCTTATAAATGTTTTCTTTTGACAAATAAAGGAATGGCCTCAATGAAACAGATAATTAGAAGAGCAATCCTGCCAGTATTCTCAAACAATGAATACAGCAGCCACCTGTGTTATTAGTAGCATGTTTAAAATGTATAGCATTTGGTGAATCCAGCCAATTTTCATTTCTTACCTTCAGCTGATGTTTCAACAGCTGCAGTGATATGGGAAGCACACAAGCTTGATTCTAGGTAGTCCTTTACGTGGATGTTAGCTTATGAAATCAGGTGAACGTCTGGGCTCAGAGGCTAGTGACCAGTGGCACAAAGTGTAGTTGGAAGTCAGTAACTAGCAGTGTACCCCAGGGGTCAATAGTGGGGCCAGTCCTGTTTAACATCTTCACTAATGATCTGCATGATGGGGCAGATGCTGTACCCTCAGCAGGTTTACAATGCCAGAAAACTGGGAGGAGTGGCTGATATGCCAGAGGGTCATGCTGCCATCCAGAGGGATCTCAACAGGCTGGAGAAATGGGCTGACAGGAACCTCATGAAGTTCAACAAAGGGAAGCCCTAAGCCCTGCACCTGGGGAGGAACAGCCCCAGGCATCAGGACATGATGGGGACCACTCAGCTGGAAAACAGTTTGGCAGAAAAGGTCCTGGGGGTCCTGGTGGACACCAGATTGACCATGAGCCAGCAATGTGCCCTTGCAGCAAAGACTGATGGTATTCTGGGCTGCATTAGGAGGAGTGTTGCCAGCAGGTTGAGGGAGGGCATCCTTCTGCTCTACTCAGCACTGGTGAGGTCACACCTAGAGTTCTGGGTGTAGTTCTGGACTCCCCAGTACAAGAGAGACATGGACGTACTGGAGAGAGTTCAACAAAGGGCCACGAAGATGACGAAGGGACTTCTATGAGGAAAGGCTGAGTAGATAAATGTAAATAAATGTAAATAAATTCCTGAAGGGAGAGTGCAAAGCGGACAGAACAGGCTTTCCAGCAGTGCCCAGTGACAGGACTAGGGGCAATGAGCACAAATTGAGACACAGGAGGCCCCATCTGAACATCAGGAAACACTTTTTTACTGTGAGGTTGACTGAGCACTGGCACAGGTTGCCCAGGGAGGTTGTGGAGTCTCCATCCTTGGAGATATTCAAAAGATGTTTGGATGTGGTCCTGGTCGACTGGGTCTAGGTGACCCTGCTTGAGCAGGGAGGTTGGACCAGATGACCTCTTGAGGTCCTCTCCAACCTCAACCATTCTGTTTCTATGTTTCTAATAAAAAATATTACAGAAACTAAGAGACAATATGTCTTTGTCATACACATTCATTATTTTTAATGATACCCATTACACATTTCCTTCACAAGTAATGACATTGTGCCATAGATAGTTGTGATCACTAACAAATCAATAGCTTGACAGTAGGACAAGAATGTCAATTGTTTTACAATCACAAGATTTTCATAGCAAGAAAAGTACCTGTTTTCTTCTAAAAGACATTTTTTACTGCAGTTAATGCTTATTATTCAGCAATTTATGACAAATGTTCTCATTCCAAGTAATACAGAGCCTCCAAATGTATAGAATTCTTCTGTTTGTTAAAGAAAAAATGATTTTATTTTTACAGGTTTGCAGTTAAAGTTTATGATCTCTTGTAGGAATTGAAACAGGAACAGTTATTAAAAGTGTTCAAACTTGGAGAAGCGCTTCTTTCATTTACAAGTGTAGTTCTAACCTTAAGGGGTGTCTTACCTGTATTTACCAATGTAGCAGCTGGTGTAATTTTGCCAGGGATATACAAATTTTCAGAACCCTGCCACAGGATTTTATTTTCTTGGAAGCATTTGCTTTTGGTTTAAACCAATAAAGCCTGGATCCAGACCTCTTATGTTAAATGTTGGGTCTATATTTATTTTCTTTATCTGGTATCCTTTTTGTTTATTGTGAATAACATATTATTATTTTTTTTCCTCCTGCATACATCTTCTTTTAAAGATATTTTGTCGGAATTGGCAAGAGGTGCTTTATAGCACAACTCATAGTACTTTGTTTTATTTCATAGTTACGGATTATTTTACTAGGATTATTTTTTTATAGCAGGGTTAAAGTATGGTATAATTATTATATAAATAATGCAATGGTTATATAATTATACATAATAATTACATGGCTTATAAATTATATATAAGTATAAATTATATATAACTATTATATAAGCAAAATATATAAGTAGGTATAATTTTTGCCATTGCTGCTAAATGGCCAGGGTGACTCAGAACTTGCCTGGAACGGTCTTGGCTGATTTTAGCTTGAGCTGAATTGGCCTGAGATAATTTTAGCTTTTTTATCTGGGATAGGAGTTGTCTAGCGGTCAGATAACAATTACCTAATATTGTTTCAGTTTTCTGTGGATTACATTGTCCATAATTTTAGAATAAGATGTGTCTGACAAAGAGTGCAGACACTGGATTACACCAGAGGCCCCAGACTAAAATCGTAAATCACTGATCACTACAGGAGTGTACTCTTGTGAGTCAGGTGAACTGATTTTACAGAACAGAAAGTGAATGACTGAGAATTGATTAAAAGAAAAAGTGTGTAGGTGTTTAGAAAACTCAAGTGGATCTGAGACTCAGGAATAAGAAATCATCAGCATTATCATTATGGTCTTCCCAGCAAAGAGAAGGAAGAAACTTCCACCATGAATATTATATTTTTCCCAAGAAGGCCTCAGGATGCTGACAACCTGTCATAGCTCCCGTTCTTTTTTTGGGAAGATTGAGGCAGTCAGCATAAAGACCCAAGCTGACAATGGAAGTCTGACCAAAACAGCAGGGAAAAACATATATACTTGGAGGTTTTCTTGTTCAGCCCTTTTAAATGTATCTAAACTTCAAAGCCAATGCAATACTTTCTGTGTTAGTAGTCACCCAACTAAAATGATGATTAAGAACAACTGTTTGTTGCATTTTGATGACACTGCTAAAACTTTTATTTAGATTAAAAATATTTTTTTTGGGTTCACATAAAAGGAGTGTTCCCCAGAGCAGGTTTCTGAGCATAACAAAACAAATCTGCAAGATCTGCAACATTTCTAAAATGGACAGCTGAATTAGTAGGTGTTATGTCAGTTACTATTTTAGAAATAAAATACCTCTTACTGTCTCTTGGCGAAAAAGAATCTTATTCATTCTGGGTGCTAAGTTGCTACATGAAAATTGTTATTGAAATACATGGATCCATTTATACGAGAAGCAAATTGTCAGCCCTTTCCCCAATATGTTTAGTTCCTGAAGATCTCTGCTTGTATAAAACACATCTGAGTGCTATATTCACTGAACTTTAATCACCACTTCCCAATGTTTCATATTTTTAGTGGCATTTGATGATATACATTTAAAATGCCTTAAGGTCTGGGGGATGGGGCCAATTGATAGGGTCAAGAGAAAGAATAATAGGATGATAATTATTCACCTTTTTTGTAACAATGTCTTGATGTGCAGTGGTATAATACTGCTCTACCAATATTTGGATTTCTGGTGCTCCTTCATTTTGCCTAGAGCTGCTGAGAGTTTTGCAGCCTTTTTTATCCTCGCAGGAAAAGTGTTGGTTTGTATCAGTTTGTGTGAATTTCATTCCCAAATTAGGTGTCCTGGAAAACTGGTCTACCCCTACTCTGATACTCTCTCATGATATCCTGTTTTGGCCAGTGTCTGAGGTAGGATGTTAGCTATATGGACCTTTATTCAGACCTAGTGCAGCCATTTTGCATTCTCCAGGAATGATGACTCAACCACTTCCATGGACAGCCTGTGCCAATGCTTAATAAACCTTTCAGTGAAGAAGTTTTTCCTAATGTCCAGTCTAAACCTCCCCTGGCGCAACTGGAGGCCATTTCCTCTCGTCCTATCGCTGGTTACTTGGCAGAAGAGACCAACCCCCACCTCTCTACAACCTCCTTTCAGGTAGTTGTAGAGCGCGATGAGGTCTCCCCTCAGCCTCCTCTTCTCCAGACTAAACAGCCCCAGTTCCCTCAGCTGCTCCTCATCAGACCTGTGCTCCAGGCCCTTCACCAGCTTCGTTGCCCTTCTCTGGGGACGCTCCAGCACCTCAATGTCCTTCTTGTAGTGAGGGGCCCAAAACTGAACACAGTATTGGAGGTGCGGCCTCACCAGTGCCGAGGACAGGGGGATGATCGCCTCCCTGCTCCTGGTGGCCACACTATTTCTGACCCAAGCCAGGATGTCGTTGGCCTTCTTGGCCACCTGGGCACACTGCCGGCTCATGTTCAGCCGGCTGTCAACCAACACACTGTCGCAGATGGAGTAAGAGAGAGAGATGCACTTCACTCATAAGAGAGAAGTTGAAATATGTTTATTGATGTAAGACAGCGTTTTAACAAAGTTTGATAGTAAATGCGACAGTGAGTTAACAAGATTTGATGGCAAAGTACACTTGATTATTTACTGCATAGAGGACAGGGTCAGACAAAATTGTCAGGGAGCCCCTCCCATTGAGTCATGATGTTCAGAAAGGACCCCCTTGCTTTCTAAACTCCTTCTCAGAGAGGACGCTAGGTGCGACTGAATCCAATCCTAGTCCCAGACTTGGTCAACGGTTTATGTCTAAAGGATTATATACGAGTAATCAATCCTTTATATCACTTAGCTAAGATTTCCAAGTTTAGCATGCTATTAGTCACTTACTGAGGATCTGTTGTGGCATGGAATCTCTCAACCTCGCGGAGTAACCTCGGAGTAGCCTTGAGAGGGGTCCCTACTCAAGGGGAGATCCTGGCGTGCAGCCCACTGTCGTGCAGGAGAGCTCAAAGGGCTCTTGGGCTGCCCACTATTTATGGGGGTAAGATATTGACTCATAGTCCTATTTACATACCAATTGTAGACATTAGCTTCTTCCAGATTTGGCTTGAGTTGGACATTGACCAGTACTGTGGTTAGGTGGACGCATTGGCTATTGTTGTTATCTGTCTCCCCCAAATCCACTTTGAGCTGGATGCATCCATCACGACCGGACACATCTGTCACGGTCGCCACAGGGGGTTATCACTTGAGCAGGGTTATGGGAAAAAGACCAGGTCAGGGGGAGGGGGAGCACACCGTCACACACCCTTTTCTGACAGGCAGATTTCCAGCCACTCTTCCCCAAGCCGATAGCATTGCATTGTTGTGACCCAAGTGCAAGACCCAGCACTGAGCCTTGTTGAATCTCATACAGTTGATCCAGCCCATCGATCCAGCCTGTCCAGGTCCCTCTGCAGAGCCTTCCTACCCTCGAGCAGATCAAGACTCCCGCCCAGCTTGGTGTCATCTGCAAACTTACTGAGGCTGCACTCAAACCCCTCACCCAGATCATTGATAAAGATATCAGACAGAACTGGCCCCAAAACTGAGCCCTGGAGAACACTGCTTATGACTGGCCACCAACTGGATTTAATGCCACTCACCACAACTCTTTGGGCCCAGCCATCCAGCCAGTTTTTTAGCCAGCAAAGAGTGTGCCCGTCCAAGCCATGAGCAGCCAGTTTCTCCGGGAGAATGCTGTGGGAAACGGTGCCAAAGGCTTTACTAAAGTCCAGGTAAACAACACCCAATCACAAAATCACAGAATGGTTGAGGTTAGAAGGAACTTTAAAAAGTCATTTGGTCCAATCCCCCTGCTCAAGCAAGGCCACCTAGACCCAGTCGACCAAGACTACATCCAGACAGCTTTTGAATATCTCCAAGGACAGAGACTCCACAACCTCCCTGGGCAACCTGTGCCAGTGCTCAGTCAACCTCACAGTAAAAAAGTGTTTCCTGATGTTCAGATGGGGCCTCCTGTGTTTCAGCTCCTGCCCATTGCCCCTAGTCCTGTCACTGGGCACTGCTGAAAAGAGCCTGTTCTGTCCGCTTTGCACTCTCCCTTCAGGAATTTATCGACATTCTTAAGCTACCCATGAGCCTTCTCTTCTCCAGGCTGAACAGTTCCAGCTCTCTCAGCCTTTCCTCACAGTAGCAATTTGTCATCTTTGTGGCCCTTTGTTGAACTCTCTCCAGTATGTCCATGTCTCTCTTGTACTGGGGAGTCCAGAACTACACCCAACACCCCACATGTGGCCCCACCAGTGCTGAGTAGAGCAGAAGGATGCCCTCCCTCAACCTGCTGGCAACACTCCTCCTAATGCAGCCCAGAATACCATCAGTCTTCTTTGCTGCAAGGGCACATTGCTGGCTCATGGTCAACCTGGTGTCCACCAGGACTCCCAGGTCCTTTTCTGCCAAACTGTTTTCCAGCTGAGTGGTCCCCAGCATGTCCTGGTGCCTGGGGTTGTTCCTCCCCAGGTGCAGGACTTTGGGTTTTCCCTTTGTTGAACTTCATGAGGTTCCTGTCAGCCCATTTCTCCAGCCTGTTGAGATCCCTCTGGATGGCAGTGTGACCCTCTGGCATATCAGCCACTCCTCCCAGTTTTGTGTTATCAAAAGTTTAATTTTTTTTCTATGGCAGTTTCTTCATGCTGCTGAAGGATTTTGTACTCAGTACAAAGCTGGAGATGTGTTATTGAGTGCAGTGGAGATAAGGCTGTCAAAATCTATTTACAAAAGTATACCACTTGTATGTTTCTCATGTTAGTTTGTATCCATAATCCTTTACTATACCCGATTTTTTTTAACAGCCGTATACAACACTGCAGGTCTGTAAAAAACAAACATAACCTTGATATAAATTTCATTTCTCTCCCAATTTACTAAGAACTTGAATGAGCTGGAAACACTGGATCTTCTTTTTTGTTAGTGTTTGGATTTAGAAATTTTCTTTTTTTCAGACTTTTAAAGTATAGTGTCTCATAGAAATCAGTAAATATCATCTACCCTTTATTTCAAAGCTAAAAAGGAAGGAGTAATTAGGAGTAATTTTTTTTTTTTTTTTTTTCCATCTTGATTCTTATATCATTCTGTTTGATGAGATAACAGTGCTAATGCTTAAAAACAGTCTACTTACCAGGATACAGGTAAAGAATTAAAAATTTGGTAATAATTTTCTCCAAATGTTATCTATCTCTCTCTTTAAATAAAAGCAAGCTATTTACAGTCAGTTATAAATGATGCTGTGACCTGGATGGTTTTATAATATTTCAGATATACTGCAGAAGGATTTCTATCCTTGTAGAAAGTTTCAGAAACAGATGAGTTTCAGGCAAATCTTCCACAAGGGGGCTCAATATTTCAAACTCAGCCTTGCCAATTCTCATTTGACAAACTGTCCAGCAGAGACTAATGCCACAGAATTAGCAGGAAATTAGTTTTCTCTTAGTAAAATTATTTTTATTAACATTGTGAGTCTTCCACAGTATTGCTTAGATATGTCCATATAGCATTTCTGACTCTATGTTTATTTACTGGAAATAGTTCCAAAGTATGTGCTAAACTCATATTGTTTCTAATTGGTGTGTTTATATCACAATCCAAAAAAATAAGGACACTTTTAATAAGGCCTCAGAAACATCTGTAGTTGCCACTTTCAGATACAATACGAATATGTTCCATCACCTCTGTAGATAAAACTTGTGTATAGCTGAGAGAATTTTATGGTTTCACAGGATCTAAGGTTCAAAAAATGCTAGAAGCAACCCTTTCCATTTTGTTCATTCATTTAATATTGTTATGCTTCTAAAACCACTTTAAGACAAATTTGAAAACAAATACCTTGCTCCCTCATCATGTAAGCATTGAAGAGGATATTTTAAAACACTCTTTTTGAATTGACTGCTTCATTCTCAAATTCATTGTCATTATCTACAAAATGCTAAATTCCTTGAATTGCCATTAGAAATAAAACAGCAACTAAAGCAGTCCTCTCTCTCCAGTTTGGATTTTTTTCTGAGAGATAAACCACAAGTAACAGTAATCATTTCAATTTGTTTTGCTTCCCTATGATTACTGAAAAGGTATAAGTCATGGGTGGCTTCTTAAACCCACTTGCTGCAGCGTATTATTATTAAGCCAATAGAGCTCCTCCCCATTTACTGTAATGTAATGGGAGGCAGAATCATACCTCTAACATGTTCTGGCTGTACAGAAGTGAATGTAAGTAATATTTTTTCAGCTTCTTATGGCTTAGAATATTTGCAGGGGAAAAAAAGGTATTATACTTCGACCCTTACATGCTCTTGCCAGAACTCAGAAGTGCAGAAACATCTGAAAATGAAAAATCATGGAATGAAGAGTAAGCAAAATTGTTTTCAAGACTAAAAAGTAATGATTAAAAACAGAAGTCCTAAAACTCTGCTTCACTTTTGTAAAAAAACTAAAGTTGCTTTTATTTTATTTAATTTCTTCTTCTTTCTAAAGTTCTTCAAAAAATGAAAATAAAATATGTAGAAAAGGTTCCTTGTTCCTGATCAAAGCAGGGAATCATAGTCTGTGCACTACAGAAATTCATATATGGGCTTAAATTAAATACAATTTCAAAATGCTGTTTTGGTTTTTTGAGACTTTGTGTGCATTTTGTTTGAAATACAAATATTTTGTATTTTGTGTATACCTTGAAGTCATTTTTATAAAATAGCCTGTCTTAATAAGAGTTTATTTCTAAAAAATATGCCCCACAGCACATTTACTTCCCATCTATAACAACCATCCCTAAAATCCTTACGGCTGAAGATTTGTAATAGCAAATGGATTTGTAACAGCAAATGAAAACAGTGAATTTGATATGATATTAAAATGTCTGTTTAAAGAAATATGGCTCCTGAAAATACCTGCTTGTTTCAGCTGTAAGTAGAGGCTGAAATCGTTATCGCTGTCAGAAGCACTGGGACACAGGATCATGCATTTTATTGCTTCTTGGTAACAGAACCTGTGTCAGCCTTTCAACAACTGCAATTTTGCCTAGCACTTGTGATGGACTACCTGCATATGGGCGTGCAAATTACTCTTTCTCCTTCACACAGTGATACATGTCTTCCTTAGTGGCTAGAATATTCTTTGGCAGCATAAGTGATTTGCAAAGGCTTTTTCAGATCTATTAATACAGATTACTGTAGACTGAAAAATTTGAACCACAGTAACACCCTCGGATGTGGTGGTAACACGGTACGGAGCAGTTTCCCCAGCAGGTGTTGGAGCAGCTCTCCTTGCCAGAGTAGAGGCTTTGACACAGACTGAGCTTCACATGGTGGATGCAGCCCTCCAAGCCCCAGGCTGCAGGGAGTGCCTGCGGCCTCTCTCTGACAGAGATGTCCCTCTGTCCTGCAGGAGGTCTGCTGTCTTGGAGAAGCTGTGCCACCAAGTGGAGGAGTCACAGGAGCTGTGAGCAGGCTGCACAGCATCAGAGAAGATGAAAGGCAGACAGGATCTTCTCTGAGACTCAATAGCTTGAAGATCCCCAGACCTCATCTGCAATAAAGAAGCAGGCCACGTCCACCTCTAGCCTCTGACTTCCATTTCTTTGTGTGGGAAACCCATCCAAATGAGTCAATGGGAAAGGCTCTCCAGAGCACTTGAAAAGTGATGGAAGGTTACTGCACAAGGGGTATGGGACATACTATGGAATGCAGGTAAAGAGTTTTTTGGGAAGACTTCCTATAGGATGTTTAGAGGAGGAA
>NW_009199636.1:0-2580 GCF_000690835.1 Fulmarus glacialis | reverse complement strand
TAGGGAAAGGGAGGAATCATATCAAGTGGTCTGGAGAGGAAAAAGGGGATAAAAAGTCTGGTCGCATGTAAAGAATTTGCTGTTCAGTATGCTTGTCTGGCCATGCCCTGCGCCTGTCCATTGCAGACTGTCCTGCTTTGTCGTTAAATGCCATTTCTAACTATTTTCTTACGTATGGAGAACTAAGTGCCAACAACTAGGGGAGGAGCCAAGGGTCATAGGAGCCCATACATCTGCGATGCCAGCACCCAGAGAGACTAGACTAAGTGAAAATTTATGTGCCAGCAATTGAAGTGGGGACCATACATTGTATGACCTACCTGTCTGTCGTGCCAGCAACGGAAGTGAGTGTGGGTATGTATGTCAATGTGTGATTATGGTCAGACTTGCTGGTGAGCAGAATAGGTGGTCTGGGAGGACATACAACTGGAGGATTTGGTTACCAGAGGAATCAGTAGGTCTAGGCCAACTGCTAGAGAGACTGTGGGGTCAGGGAATCAAATGAGAGGCCCTCTTATATGGATGTCCATAGAGGAGGGTGGTGTGTCTGTCCTTGAGTAAAGGGGTCTGTACCGGCAGGGGGACCGGGACTGTGGGCCTCCGCAGCTCATGTGCCCAGGTGCCAGCAGCTGGGGAAACTGAGAATCCAGGGTCCATTACTGGATGGACTAAGCCCAGCTACTAGAGGGATGTGAATTGCATATATGTATACGTTTCCCATCGATAGACCTTTATCCTGATCAGCTAGAGAGGGAAACAGGATGAGGCCGTTGGTGTTGCTTGTCTTTGTATGAGTGTTTAGTGTTTTTATCTGTGTTGGCCTGTGTGCCTGTGTGTACACATGCATTGTTTTCACAACCTAAAGAGTTTCTCAGAGAGAGAGAGGTTCCCTTTTAGGTAAAAATGAAGTCCTTTTATATCATAGAGACATAAGAGGGCGTAGGACACCACCACTTCAAGCAGCCAGTAGATGTTGTTAATTTTTATTTTTAACTTTTAACAGCCAATAGATGATGACATTTTCCATTCTTTCAGACCAATTTTATTTTCCCAGACTGTTTCCACTCTTTCAGATGATAAGTTGCTGTTACAGTTTCTTGGTTTTGCGCTTATCAATGGTATCTAGGGATGTCTCCAGTTTCCAGGTACCCCAGCTGTACTGCAGAGGCCAGCTGCACTTTTCAAGGGTGTTTCTGGTTTCCAAGCCTAGCTCCCAGGCTGGCAGGCATTTTCTTCTGTTCAGTAATTTCCCCCTTCTAACCAGACAGCCTTTCTGGCTGCTGACATCAGTTGTGTGAGTGTGTTTGTGTGTTTGTGCCTATTTGGAGTCCATGCTCAGCCTTGCTACTGGTTTCACCTTAGGGGTAGGGAGTTGTGGCAGCCTTACTTCTATCAGGCTACCAGATGCAGCAACTGCTAAAAAGTCTATAGTCCTGGAGCTGCTTGACAACAAAGTTGAACAACATAAAATGTATACCTAAAGCAGTGTACGTCTTTAAAATAGTTGTATACCTGGTTGCATTTCCAACAACAAAAGGTCAGATACATTTCACAACTTGTACTGAAAGTGAACTTTAGAGATAGTTTGCTGAATAATTCAGCAGGGTGCTGTACATCTTTTTCTTCATTCATAATGAAAGAAGAGACTATTATGTGCTATTCATAGAAAGCAAGACATGTACAGTTGGCTTAAGGAGTTGTGTTCTGTAGGGTCATAAACAATTTATGTTCATTGCAAATATAGGATACACAATTCAGTGCAATCATCTTGGTCTCTTCGTAGTGGTTCCCTTTGCGCTGATGTACAATAAAATAATTCTGAAATCCTTAAATTAATACCCCTCCATTCATTGGATTCATTGTTCTAACAGTAGTCTGGAGAGCTTGGGAGAATGACTCCAATAGCAGTTTTTGGAAAGTGTGGGGTGGGGTAGCTGCTTGAAGGTGGGAATAGGAACAACCTGATAATTTGTAGATGAGTTTGATAAGAGAAAATTTTTACTTTCCACTGAGGAAGAGGAGAGAGGTGGTCATATGGGTCAGCTGCTGCAGCTGTGATGACTGCTGTCAGGATACAGGACTGGTGCAGCTGACTTTAGAAGCATGAGTTGGCTGCAAGGAGTCGCAGTAAGAAGGGAATGATGGTAGCAGGTGCATGAGGACCCCAAACCTTCATTTTCTTGTTGTTTAGTTGCATATAACCCTGTAGCCTGAAGGTTGAAACTGTTAACCTCTTTATATCCAGCAGTTTTCCTTCATGTTCTTGGCATGTTCTATCTTTCCAATCTATTTTGCAATTATTCCTATATGATGACGGTATATTATCTCTAAGAAATATGTATTCTGATGAATAAAGAAATGAAAGTGTGAGTGCTTAGTAAAAGGCTACATTTTAGGTCTTATTTTAATAGCATTATGTGTGACCCTTCACACCACATAAAAGTTCACCGCAGCATCTTCTTTTTAAACAGAGTTATGCTGTGTTGGCAGGGCTGCTGTGTGACTACTTCCTGTGTAGTTTAAGGTATAAAATGTCTAGAAAATCTTTATTCCCTTGTCGTGGTTTAACCCCACGCAGCC
>NW_009199635.1:0-15379 GCF_000690835.1 Fulmarus glacialis | reverse complement strand
GCAGCCTGAGCGTCGGCGGTTTTTGTGTTGTATTATTCATGCTCGGGCTGGCGATGAGCAATTTGATCAGACCAAAAGCTAGCGGTGTCAAAATTTGAGCTTTCATGTATAAGAAAGATAGTGCCGCATCTCCAAAGAGGTGCTCCTCTCCATTAATCACACATCACTCCCAGAACTTTGAAATGTGAAAAGAGGAGGGGAAAAAAAAAGCCACCAAAAATGACTGAATAAATCCCCTTCTGGAAAAAGCCATGAGACGGCAAGGCAGCCACCAAAAGCTAGCGGTGTCAAAATTTGAGCTTTCATGTATAAGAAAGATAGTGCCGCATCTCCAAAGAGGTGCTCCTCTCCATTAATCACACATCACTCCCAGAACTTTGAAATGTGAAAAGAGGAGGGGAAAAAAAAAGCCACCAAAAATGACTGAATAAATCCCCTTCTGGAAAAAGCCATGAGACGGCAAGGCAGCCCTCCGTGCCAGAGTGGTCCCCCGGTCACGCAGGGCTGGACGAAGTGGAGCCAGGATGTGCAGTTTGAACCAAGGCTGGTCCTTCCTTGGGGTTTGGGATTTCGTCCCTTGTCTTTATGCCATGAAATGGAGGCCATTAACTTACCTCTGGTGACGCTGTAAAGGTGGAGGGAGCGGCCAGCAGGGTGACCAAGGCTCGTGCAGCGTCACGCGGTGCTTCCCAGCACCACATTTTGGGGGATGACCCTCCTCTGCCCTCCCACCAGCATGCGGGCCTGGGCCGTGGCAGCACGGCCCCACCAGGGTGGAGGGAGGGAGTTGTCCTCGCTGGCAGCACTGACATGGTGCCCGTCACACCGTCCCACACACAGCCATGGCCCCCAGTTTTGAATACACTGGCCCAGCAAAGTGAAGGATGACAGTCTACAAATGCACCAGAAGGTCACACGCCTCAGAGGGCAGCAAACCTCCTGCACTGAAGGGTTAATGTTAATGAAAGAAAATATGGGCAGAAAAAATTTAGCCAGGGCGTTGATAACTCTCAGAGTAATGCAGGTAGAGTTACCCTTTCACTCAAAGTAATGCATGCCAAAAAGCTAAACCCCTTCAAGGTGAGGTTCAGGAGGTCTCTGAAGACAGCTGTCATCATAGGCCACACATCACAGGAGGAGGTTGGACTCCGTGACCTCGGGGTTTCTGCTAATCCTACACCACATAGCCAGGAAGAGAAATGAGGTTTCACATTGGTTTTGGCAGGTTGGAAGGGCTCCCTGATATTTATCTGAGATAGATAACACTCATGACACTTGGGTACCTGCTTGGCAATGGTTCCCGCTGTACCTGGAAGAACTTCAACCACTGACCTCACCCAGGGTCATGCAGTTATCCTGTGCTTGAAGACAATATGCTGAACTTCTGATTTTCCACAGACAGATTTCATAGACAGGTGGCTTCGACAAGTTCATAGCAGACTAAAACAAAGAGAACTGGGCACACTATCAAAGCTTTATGCTCTGTTTTTATCGTAAGACTATCCTTCATCTTACAAGTCAGTGCTACCCCTTTCATTCACAAGAGATGCTTTATTCGACTAGTTACAAATCCGTGTGATTGTAAGAAAAGGATTAGACCCCGTTGCTGGAAGTTCGAGCTGTGATGCTTGATAATGATAGTGTAATGATATCTTAAGGTCAATCTAAATTCATGCATGCATTCATTAAGCCGTATGTCATTTCAGATATTCCCATCTGTGAGGGAGCTACAGAACACAGTCATGAAAAAACGCAATGGAAATACTAGCCAAGCAGCGCAGGGCTCCACGGACAGGCCCCGACATGTTGGTTGCTGTTTTCTATGTCACTAATGCATCAGACACTGTGTTTAGGGAACACTGATTTATGCAGAACAAGTATGTTTGACAGAGAAAGGCTGCGTAACACCTCCAGAGCAATGTTAAACAAGCACCTTAACACCTTTTGTATGTTGTGTAGGAAACAGTTGACATTGTCAAGAGTTGCTGGGAACAGGGTCCAGAGCTCCCAGTCTCCTGCCCCTTCCATAACCAAAGTCCCTCTTTCCTTCCCAGTTCTTGGCTACGATCACACCAATAGAGAATAAAACAATCACTTCCATGCAGAGTCCTTCCCTTTCCCCAAGAGCACTGCCAGAGCAGCCAGCTGTTTCACGCACAAACGCAGCCACAGTGTGGTTGAGAGTAACCCTGCCATGCTTTGGTGGGCTCTCACAACCAGTGCTCACCCAGGGGAACAGCAGTGGATGCTGTTCCTGAAACAGCAGCCTCTGGCAGCTCTTACTATTCCTCACCTTTTGGACAGAACAAGCCCAGCACCTGGCCTCTCCCCCTAACAGTGATCCTAGAGCGCAGGAACTGTGCCACGTCTTACCAGCATCATAGCAAGCCCAGTGCAGGATACACAGATTCAGTGTTAACACTCACCTCCAGCAGCCTCCGGTATCAACTGGAACAAAGAAACAGCCACAGCATCCCAGGGAGACACACCAGCTGTGTGTAGTGTTTATCTCATCTCCATCAAACCACACCGTGTGCTGTTTCGCAAATGCAGGAATTCAGCTCCTTGACAGTAGCTGGGTGTCCCTTTTCAGTGCTCTCAGCTGTACACAGCATAGAAGGATGCGATGGGAGGAGCAAGGAGGATTGCCATGGTTCACGTGGACCTGCTTTGCTCGCAGGCAAGAGCAGCCTCAGGATTCTTGTCACAGCACCAGAGACGTGAAACGCTTGAATCCACCTTAAAGGGTAATGCTACACCTGTATGAGCTACTAGTTACCTTCCTGCCCTATGCCAGCAGAGATTTTAAACCCCCACACTGTCAAGAAGCCCATCCCTGCACAGCTGACTCCTGTATTCACCCAGAGAAGGCAGATGAATGAAATTCAGAGCAAGCCTGACATGCTGACAGTCATATCACTCCTGCCTCAGCAATAAAGCTCTCAAGGTATTTTTTCCTCTCTTTCCCCACAGACCACCGATCTTCTCCTGGTTTTGGTATTGTGCAGAGGGCTTGTTGGGCTACTATCCACACTGAACTACATCAAACTGGCAGCAGATATTCAGAGAGCACTTTCCCCTCCAGCCCAGCCTGTACTATCAGGTACAAGCCATCTCTTCTAGAAGCACAAGACAGGGAGAGCTTTCCAAGGCAGTCAAGTGTGGGTATGCCAGGATGGGGAGTTTACAGCATTTCTTCCTTAAGGCCTCAATTTTGTAATTAGGTTGATGTAAATAGAAAGGTCCTCCCTGCATGGCAAACCTGCACCTGCTTTCCCTTACAGTCACCCTCAGTGAGACTGATGCATCCTGACCAGGGTTACCCTGCACCAGTGACTAAGCAATTTTCTCCCCCACTGGACCAGTCTGCACTGGAACTATAGAATAGCATTTCTAAACCGCTCAGCAATTAAGGTTCCTCAGTGCAAGACCCAAGACACTTGCACAAGAGTTCTGCAAACCTACACAAAACAGTCAACAACTATCATATTTAAGACTTGGTTCTTTTTGCATGGTTTGTCCTGCATTCCGCGCGCCCCCCCACCTTGTAACAAAGATGCTCAGAACAACCTGCATTAGTTGACTACAGCAGCAGTGCTGCGGGTTAGCAAGGTATCAAAATACAAAACAAACACTGGCCACACCGGATATCTCGGAGTAGTTTTATTTAACAAAAATAGCTATTCAATTAGAAACCAACAACGTCAACACATTTACAGAATTTCATAGGCATCAGTAACTCTGCGTACAGCTCCAGTCAGGCTCTATATCACCTCATCGCCACAGCAACAGCACAGCGTAGGAACCTGAACAACATCTGGGTGTGGCTTCCATACATTAATAGGCCTGAAGTCATTCGCAGTGTAGCATGCCTCTCTATTGCAGTTGCCGCAGTTTCATTACTTTGGTAGAAAAATCATTGTTACTGCTGTAATTCATTAGTTAATTTTTGACTTGCTTTTAAATAACTGGGTTGTTCCCCATCAAAGATTTTTTTCTCTGTGTGAAAAAATGATTAAAATTGAGCTGCTTCTTTCGGTCACTTGACACGAGTGCTGTACACCCACTCCTTGTGCCTTGCTGCAATTGCCATCAGACCAAGGCACCCAAAGGACAGGATATGCAGGATGTGCATTTACTATGCCTTTCCCAGGACAGCTTGTCAGTTAGCATTTCATGGCTTCAGATTTTATTTTTGAAAAACAAAACACAGTAAAGAAAGGAATATATACATGGGTGGCTTCAAGTTTCCATTTCAGGATAAGGCAGTTAACTTTACATATGTAAATGCCAGCACAACTGAGCCCCTATGTTTAGGGGGATGTTTTACGAGGCAGGCTGCAAACACAGAGAAACTTTGGGGAGTGGGGTCCCCTGAGCAGCTAGCCTGGAAGGGCTCCCCAGACCCCAGGCAGCACATCCCAAATACATGAATCATTCACTTTGCATGGTAAAGGCTGAGGCTCACAGAAGTGATGAGAAAGGCCATACCTGTCCCAGCCAGGGGAAAGAAACCTTCCCAACCCTGTGATGCTGTGAAGTCTCCATGGCGCTAAAAGCAAGCAGTGAACCAAAGCTGCTTCTTCAGGCTCTGACTGGAAGAAGCTCTAACCAGCACATAGAGAGAAGGCACGGAGGGAAGCACACCGCATTGCATCTTCTCCCTTACCAGTTCTCCTGTACGCTTAAATTCACCACGACCTGCACAGCAACAGGGACAGTCCATAGGCCATTTCCACAGTATACTTCAGGTATCTGTTGCTGTACCAGTCATGGTGCCTGAGTATGCAGGTGCCCAAGCCCAGGACAACTCCTTCTCAAGTGCTGAAGCAATTTGGAAAAAAATAAATTTTTAAAAACCGGATATGAGGCAAATCCCAAATTGCTTAGACTGGACAAAATAAAATAAAAGAACTGCCCACTCCAAACATTCATTGCCCTGCTTAGGTGGAAAGAAGAGGTAGAACTAGTGGACAGAGACCCACCAGAAGCGTAAAGGAATTTTAAAATAAGGGGAAAAACTGACAGACCAGAAGTCAGCATTTTTCAAAGCCTCAGGCAGTCATCCTGCTAACTACCATAACTGAAGGTGTCTATTTAGTCACCAGAGTCACAATTCTCCAAGGTCACAGAGAATAGCTTAAAATCCTGCAAGTCACCTTCCTTCTCAGTGCTATATAACATCCACCATCCCACTGAAAGAGCCCAGCCCCCAGCGTTGTGAGGCAGTGACTCCTGTAATCACAGGAATCTGCAGTCCTAAAGGGCAAAGGCAAGGATGTCTGAAGGTCCCTCCGATTAGCATTTTGTCTACTTAAACTCCCTCTAAGCTTCCCCTCTAGCTTTACAGTCCTTTGGGCACAGGCCTTCATGGCACAAGTAGCGCTGCTGATAGCCAATTCACTAGTGCCACAAGTTGCCCCAGAACACAAGTTTTTGGGAAAGCACCATGATCAGCTATGGTAAAACTCTGGCAGCAGGGGTGACAGACAGGAACAGCAGAAACAGTACAGGCAACTGAAGGAAGCATGTGCGTACGCAGGAATGTAAGTGTATAGTCCTCAAAACGGAGCATCCAGCATCACAGGGCAGGCACAGGAGAGCCACGCTGCAGAGCAGAGGCCTAAGGCCACCTCCTGTCCCAGGCCTTGGGCTCTCCACAGAGAGGTCTATTAGTGTGCCCTCACTTCTGCTCTGCAGCAGCACCTCAATAACAGGGAGTAGCAGTTGACTAGACAATCACGAAGCTGCCTTTTCAACAGCAGCCTCCAGATGCACAGCCTTAGACTAAAACCTCTCAAGGCTTTCATTCTTTAAGAAAACTTACTGTTCTTTGCTGAACATCCCATATATGCAGCTGAAGAACAAAAGGCATTTTAGAAAGAAGATATTTAGCTCTTACTTACGTAAGAGCTAATACATTTACCTTCTAAAACGTGCTACTAATATAGTATAAATGTGGATCAAATACCATTAAGGTGACTGCCTCAGGAAGAAAAGGCAGAGATTAAAAAAACCAGACCTATATCTTCATATGTAGCCACTGAGAGTCTTCACTTGGTGTGCTACTGGCTTTCAGGAGATCTGCTTTGCACCTGTTCTTGTCTTTGCACCTGTTCTTGTCTTCTGTAAGCTTTCATAATACTGTATATGCCACTGCCCAAGAACAGCAGTGAGATGGCCGCAAAGTAAGAGGCATAAACCATGAACTGCAGAGAAGGGGAAAGAAAAAGAAGTGGTTAAACCATGCAGTTACCAAATTCGTAAGAAGGTTAATACATGAGCTCCCTTCTTCTTTTAAAGTATCAGGAATCAGTGATTATTTCTCTGTCAGCAAACCTTTGACTCAGAAACAGCTGGCTGAGAAGCTTTACAGCCTAGTTTAGCTTCCTCCCTCCCATCAGTAAAGCTAAGAGAGCCTATCATACCTGGGTGAAGATGTCCAACCCAAGCCCACTGGGATCCACAACAATCAAAGTGAGCAGAGTCTGAAGTGCTAAGGCAATGAAAGTATTGACCCCAAACACCAGGGCATACCGCTCCACGCTAAGATTTGTAGCGATCTGGAACCTGGAAAGAAAAGAAAGTCCAGAAACATAAGGACAGGGAAAAAGCAGGGAAATGCAAGAATAGGAGGAACATCTCTAGACAAGACGACTATGCAATCTGAAGTTACATAGACTGGTCCAATACTTTCCACAGCTAAATTACCTCACACTGGCAGCGTAATTCTCTAAATAGGATCATGTCAGACTAGCATAGATGTCTCTGTGGGTCTCGTCTAGCCTCTAAAAGGCTAAAAAAGCCTTTGGGAGCTCTGTGGGTTTCAGCCTTACTGAAACTTACTGCTCCTGTCCGATGCAGCTAAAGGGCCTTGTCATGCAGAGAAGATACAGCGCTCTCTGATCCCAGAGAGCTGTTGGCAATCTCAAAGAGTCACCCTACTGCAGTGTGGTCCGTAACCTCCCGCATCCTTCTGACCAGAACTCCTTTTGCAGTTACCAGCTTCAGCATCTCCCCTCATATTGTGCTTGAGCTGTATTATAGCGGTTATGTATGTGTGGTTCAACAAGAGCTGTGTTTTCCTCCTCAAAGTGACAAACACCATCAAAGAAGTTTTCCTCCTTACAGGTTACGGAAAGTTGACACTTCAACACAGGCAAAGCACTGTCCTCTCCTCATCTGTTAACACTTCGCTCCAGCCGTGTTTATGAAAAACATTCCCCTGGCAAGCAGCGCTATCTAGTATTTAGAAATAGTCACTTCAGTGTCATAAGACTTTTGAGCCTGGGCAGGCTGCCAGCCAAATATATCTCTGTGCCTCAGTTTCCAATCTGAATCACAACACAAACCCTTGCAACAGATTTCCAAATTCCTGGTAGGCAAGACGCTAGTTACATAGAAAATATGCCAGCTTTCACACCAGCTGTAACCTTGAAAGCAATTTACATTAAAAAGATACTCACGTTGCTATTGTGATTAGCAGCATGTAGATAATTCTGAAGACAACATACGATGCATAGCACACCCAGATGTTACGAACAGTGTCCATGATATATACAGCAGCAGCAATAAGAAAGGAGAACAGGGCAAGTGCCACCTCACCCCACATTGCCCAGGATGTTTTTACGTGACCCACAACAAACACTGCACCAGCTCCTGTGAGGGGAAGGAAAGCATAATCATTAGTTACTACAATTGGAGCAATTTGGAGACTGTGTATTAGAAGGTGTACAGCCCCTAATAGCCAAACATGATTGAAGTGGAGGACACTAATGTGCACACCTTAACAGCTCTTCTTCCTGACCTCTCCCTCATGTGGAAACCTGCTGTAAACTCCCATTCACTTTTACAGGAACAGGAAGAAAAATATAGGTCAATGCTGACTGCCTCTGAAGTCTCCTACCCAGCTTCAGAAGCACAACAGCCGCAGGACTCAGTCCACTGCCACTCAGTCCTCTGCGCCTGACTGTAGCAGTGTTGTCAATTGGGCCACAGAGAAATGCAAACCCTGGTTCTCAAAAGCACTCAGCTAATTATTTTGTGGTGCTTTAGGGGGTGCGGAGGGAGGAAGACACTACCCACTTTGATACACAGCTGTTAGAGCTCTCTCCCAGGAGGCAGAAAAACCTACATTTACTGTCATCTTTATGCTGGGCTGGTAAGAGCAGGGGTCCAAATACACATCTCCCCGGATGCAACCTAATCACAAGCTACAATCACGCATTGTTTGTTGTGCAAGAACAATCCTTTACAGCCAGAACAGGTTTGTAACTCCTGCTGGATTTTTCAAAGCAGGGATGGGGAAAGAAGACAGATCACAAGATGGAAAGCATGTGGTATTTCATGCAAGTCAACAAGGAGACAAGGTGTGTTTCATGCACCATCACAGTTGTAACTACTGAGAAGCCCAAATATATTACAAGACAATTTCGATTTGAAGTAGGCCTTGTTCTGCAAACAAGTCAGATAGCAGCCAACAGCATAATGATGCTGCTGTACACAGCAAACTAGACAAACAGCATACTGACAAAGGGAGATTTACTGGAGATCTCTGAAAAACAGGACTGTATTCAGCATTTGACCACTGCACAGAAGTGCTACAGGGCAGCATCTAAGCTCTTTGTAGCCCTCAGCTGGCCTGCCATCTTAGAAATCCTTCAAGCACACGAAGACTCCCTATGTACCATCAGTGTGTACAAGCTTGCGACCCTGTCAGACCTCACATCAATCTTGCAGACTAGTGAAGAAGGTAGCTATGCCAAGAGAAAGGAATTTATTTCCCCCCACTAAACTCTTCTTTCCAGTGCCGGCTGTGACACTACCCGACTGACATTTTGCTCTTTGAAAGCCTGGCTCCCCCAGTAGCAAAACACTGAGATGCAGGAAGCTAAGTCCTAGAGCCTTCTTCCTACTGTCTCACCAATTCTGAAATTTGGGAACAGACATCGCTCTCTGGGGATCTGATGGCAACTCACGAAGTTGTATTCCCCCCGTCTCTCAAGGTTATAGCAGCCTGACACCCAATTATGACAGGATATACAACCTGTGTCCTGCAATTAGACACCTACAGCTGATTCAGTGGTTTCACATCCCAATCTGATAAAGGATTGCCACATTCCCAAGAAGGTACAGGGATGCAGCTTAACAGTCAGTTGACCTCACTGGAAGGAATACTATTTATCTCGCCCAGGACAGGAAGCTGCAGCCATGTTAGTCACCACACTCTACTCAAACCCTTCTGCAGGGCAGCGCAGGTACAGGCAGGGATGGCAACAGCATCTTACATGAAGGTTGCCAAACATTGCTCATAACTGAGTACAGAATGACTAAGAGCCATGAGAATGGCAAATCAGATCTGGGATGCACCAGGAAAGGTATTTCTAGTAAAGGGAGAAAAGTGAAGAGTATTAATGTTCTTCTACAAGTCTGAGGCCTCACTGAATAAAGCTGAGTGCAGCCCTGGTCATCCATGTTCAAAAAGAATGCAACTCAAACCAGGTTTGGTACAGAAGGGCTAGTAAGATGACAAAGTGAACAAAGAGCTTAACTTTAGCAAAGAGCAACTAGAAAAGCTTGGCTTCTTTGGCCCAGAGCCAAAGAACAGGTTTCTATAGATAGGCCAGAATGAGATAATTTTGTGCTAACATACAGCCTTGGCATGAAGTCAGAGATAAATAAACTGCTCATTAATAAATTCAGACTGAAAATCAGAATAAGTTAGAGCATTTGCACTAGTGCCTAGGAAGTCAGGTCACTGGATGCTCATCCTTAACAGGTCCCTTCCAGTCTTGTTATACACTTCAAGCTTTTAGTTGAGATTATTACTTCACTAAACTTCACTTGTTCCAAGCAACAAATCTGTGTCAACTAGAAGGGTTTTTTGTTCAGGGACAGAGGCTAATTTGCTTTCAGAAAACATCACCCAAAATCATTCAACCATTTATAAAAATGATACTAGAGGAGAAAATCAAAATGGGAAGCTAAAACCTTCAGTTTTGCATGAGTTTAGTGCCAACCACCTTTTCTTCCAATAGGTCCATTGTTCATAGGCATTTAAAAAAGGACCTTGATATCAAAGATGTTCATAATAAGGTTTGAAGAATACTCCTCCCCTTTTTTTTTTTGTTTTTTAAATCTGCCCACATTTGGCCACGCTATGGGTCTTCTTTCCCTTGATATTGACTCTTCTCCTTCCTGGGACCAAGGCAGGGTGGTAGAGGAAGCCAAATCAAACAAGAAATAAGAGCCACAGCATCGTGCTAGAGTGAAGGAAGAGTGTATGACTGCATGCTATTAAAGTGCAGATTTACCACACCAAAGACAGTTTAATAGCCAAAGCCTTCAGAATCAAGTTGCTGACAGTTTCAAACCCAATTAACAACGGTTAGTAGACCAGCTTTTAGAATTATAAAACAGCCATGGCTTCCCACTGAACTCTAAGAGGGGGCTGAGCATGCCCAAGAAAGTACTAAGCCTTCCTTGTTTGTGTACCTTGGTTTCTTTTGCCCCCAAGTACTGTGATGTCCACAGCAGGTGGTGGAATTATGACTCCATCAAAGAAAGAAACATAGAAAAGCCTCTGCAAGGGTACGTTAGCTATATTAAAAAGGTATTGTCCTAGTTCTGGTAATGGAACAGTATTAAACAACTTAATAAATAAATGTTTGTGTTGACTGACCTATGTGGCCCTTTCAAGTCAAGCAACTTCTTTCATCTTAATAGCTTTTCTTTTTAACAGTGCTGAAATGACTAAATGTGGCTCACTGCATGCTGCGCGTGTACAGGAAGCCTTCATATGTTCCCTATGCTGCCAGAGAAACAAAAAGCAATAAACCCATAGGACACTTAGCTTGACTTAGAGCCGTTAAAACAAGCGTAACCCCACTGCCACAGTGACAGCCAAGAACACACAGTCAGCCACATGCCTTGAGCCTCCTGCCAAATATTTCAGAACGAAGATTGACTTGGGAGGCTCCTTTAAACACCTACGCACTGGATTACAAGAATCAGGACCGCATGCAGCAACGAACTCAACACTGGGTACCGTACCCGTGCACGTCACTGAAGACTCACCCCAAATGCCAAGGTTGCCTCTCCTGCATGCATGGGGGAACGCAAGACACTTCCAAACCATGCTCTGGTGACCTTGAGGGACGTAAGACATCTCCCACAGCAGAGCAGGAGCTATGCCAGCAGCTTACCTAGCAGCGTCGAGGCCGCCTCCACGGCGCCATTGTAGATCTCCGTGCTGTGAGAAGGCAGCACCATCTCCCACAGGCCCTGAGCGTAATTGATGACCTGGAAGTAGCCGCAGGTGGACAGTGCCCACCACACAGACCAGCAGAGCATGGTCTGGGAGGAGTAGCACTGCAGGAAGTCCCGCCAGAGATATTTAAGCACCTTTACAATGTCTACTTTCTGCTCCTGCATAGATTGGAGAAGGAAGGGGAGAGAAATGTTAGTCACCATTTACAAATATTCGTACTGTGCCACAAAATTGCCCCTTTCAAGTGATCTGATCACTGGTGAGTGACAGTACCACTCTTGGACACAAATCTCCAGAGTAATGAATAAAAAGCTTCCCCATGCCACAGTTCCAGCAGCTGGTCTCTGCCCTAACCAGGGCGGTCCCCTCAGGTGCCAGGAAGGGTTCAGTCCCAGGCACCCTCTCGATCTCTGTCTCTCTCAAGCAGAGAGCAATAACTGCTAGATGTTAGAAGTGCTCCGTAAGCAACTGAAGGGTACCAGAGAGAAGAGACACAGGAGAATGGGACACTTTGACATGACAGGATCAGAAGCCAGTCATTGAAATCATAAAAGCAAAAGCATCACTGACACTTTTAAGTCATGATCCAAATTCAACCAAATTTGGTAGTGCAGGCAACATGAAAGCCAAAGATGAGTATACTTCCCTACAAACAAGGCGATTTTCCTTAGTAGTAGCATTTAGGGATTATAAATATTCAAAGAAGCAATATCATTATGCCGCTCTCTACCCCTATTAATGTTCGCCAAGGCTCTGAGAAGGTGAGAGATGTTGCCTGGGGATCTGAAGAGAAACAGAAGCTACTTCCACCAGACACTGCTATCACAAATGGCAGCTCCTGTATATACAAGTGCTCTGATAAATGGCATGGGATAAAAAAATGAAGCTTTCCCCTCCAAATTTTTCTACAAAGAGCACGAAAGGGGGCAGACCCATGAGGTGGTTTGAAAAAAATTTGAAAATAGATCAGTTCTAGCAACAGAGGATGACAACAAATGAAAATTGCTTTTTACATACAGGCTGTTACAGCCCTGTTCCTAGCCAATTTATGCCAACAGCAGCAGAGGAAACAAGTATGTCTTTACTTTGCAGACAGAGCTGCTGATTACGTTTGCTGCACGCACAGACGTACAGAGTCTTTGTAGACAGGCAAGACCCTTGTCACATAAGTCAGAGCAGCGGTTACTTCATGTGAGACTCGTCAGAGCCCCTGAGGCCCACCCAGCATTTCTAGCCCTCATGAACTTGGATTCCCGGCAGGGAAACATACAGCACTGTCACTGGACTGAGCTATTGCACATTATGCCATCGCACAGCCAGTTTCGGAATGGTTTCCAGTCAGCAGCAGCAACTTTGGGCTCTTGGCAGTATGCCCTTTCCCTGGGGGAATCATGCAGTGCGTGCCTGGGAAAGACTATTCTCCATAAGCAATAAAACTCATTTTAAGGTGTTTCTACCAAACCCCTCAAAGACCATAGCCTAACTCTGTTCTGAACTCCCTTTTTTCCATCCCTCGAAATGTCACTGATTTCTGAGCATCTTTATTAAATGCCACACAGTCCCATTGGTGCTTTGCCAATGGCAAAACGCTTGCTCCACGTGTGGACGCCGTTCCTCCAAAGCCCAAAACTTAGGAAGAGGTCAGCTTTCAGCAACGTGACTTTAGGAACGTAACTCCCTCACAGAAGGTTTCACACGAAGCTCAAGTTTAGGCACAGGAAAACCAGGGAAGGGAACCGTCACATATGCTGCAAAAAACGATTTGACACATTCAACCCAAGCACGTGCCCAATAAGCTGGAAAGGCCCATCCACCCTCCCACCACCTGGCGATGCTTCTTCAGTACAATTATTCCTGCAGCCATTCGTTTATGTTCGTGAAATATGGGTGCCATTACCTTAGTAAGAAGGATTACCATCACACGCCAATGCTACTCAGCTTTTATTTTTTGTATAACTGAACTCTGGATAGTTATGCAAGTATACTTGCTCCTTTTTTAAAATACTCACCATTAGTTTGGAACCACCCTTGCTCTCACAGGATGGGAATAAGATAAAAAAAAAGGGATGGATAAGTGGTATTAATGCCTTAGTCATTATTGGCACAGAATTTGTCTTAAATACCCTTCAGCATGCAAGTATAACATAGTTAAAAATACTTTTGCTCACACAAGACTGTGCTGGATGGGGCTGGATTAGGTCCCTGGAATGTTAATACCTTTAATTCCCAGCTGTAGCAGGAAGAAGCTGAAAGCAGCCCAGATGCTGCCTCCCCCAACCCAGCTAACCGGGCCTTACTTGCTAAGTGAAATGCTCGTTAGCTGACTAAACCAACAGCCACGCTTACTTTCTGGCTTGCTCTCAGAACAAGCCCAACTTCCTTATGGCTGAGGAGCAAGGCTGACCTCTCCCCAGGGCCTCGAATCCCCCTGCCGCGACAGGCTCTCCATGCGTGTGCATTACCTGGAGCAGCGTGGCAGAGACCTGCGCAGCAGGCAACTGCACACACGCGTCGGGCCTCAAAACTGCGGGCTGCCCGCTGGTCACCTCATGGGACCCAACACGTCCCACCACCGAACAAGGGCGCCTGCATGCTTGTTTCCATACAAGTGACTTTGTTAGAGGTTACGTAGCCCACAAAAGCTGTAAGTTGGGGCACTGCCTTGGTGCTCTTGTGGGCTGCATTACGCTGTTATTGTGCAAAGGTGTCTCCTGCAATTTATCCATATTCTGTCCATCTATAACTAATCATTGTCAGTCTGTAAGTGCTCTCAAGGACTCCTGCAGTTTCCTTCCAGGATCATAAGATAAAACCCAATTACTACACAGCTTATTACTGCACAACTTGCACAACAGTTGAAATAACAAGTGTTTTCAAAACGCGAGTGCAGGAAGAATTGCCTCCTTTCTGCAAGTCATAGGGTGCGTCCAGAAGCACACACAAAGTTGGACATACGCACAATTGTTAGTGCCCCAGAGATGTCCCTTGCTTTGTACCGTTAAATGGCAATTTGATGCCCAGAGAATTTTAATCACAGCCTTGTGAGACATGTGGAACAACTTCAGAAAGACTGAGGAGCAGCCTACCATGCTCAATCAGCAGAAGGAAGCCAGGAATAAATTCTCCTGTGCCATAAATAAGGAAGCGGGATAAGCAAAGGGATACTTTTTGCTGTTGGATATTACATCTCTGCTGCTGTGTACATATATGCACATATGCGTGCATACATACATACACACACATATGCATGCATGACAACAACATCAGTATTGCATCTTCTACTTACGTAAACCCAGGGCACAACTCACCTGTTTCTCTGCTGAATGACCTTCCCCATTTAAGGGAACTTTTGTCTCATCCTCCCAGCCAGGTGCCCTCTGCACATTGGGATGATCTTGGACAGCCGATCCATTTTTACAGTCCATGACCTTCATTTCCCAACTGAGCTGCTGACTTGAGGTGTGGTGAAAGAAAAGGCTTTTTTGTGGCATCGGCAGGAACCACGCTGTGCCAAAGGCAATGGATATGCTGGTTAAGGAGATAACGTTCAAGCTGAAGAGGGACCATCCTGCCACCGACACAAGGACCTGCCCGGACACCGAGCCCACCGTGTAGCCCACCAGGGTGGCGCTCCGGCAGTAGCTGGTGACCTTCTGGTACAGGTTGACATCAACAACACTGTAGATGTAGGAGTAATACGCAACATCGGTGGCAGTCCCTATCCCGTACAAGAACTCGAGGAACTGGACGGCCCGCAGCCCCTGGGCGTACAGCAGCATGAACCAGGTGATGATGAGGCTCAGGCCCTGCAGCAGGATCACAGGCTTGTACCGCAGGTAGTCTGTGGCCAGGAACACCGGGAACAGCAGTGCTAGGTAGGAGTAAGTCCACACCGGGTAGATCTCGTTGAACACCTGGGAAGGGGTGGAAAAAAGACCGTGGTAACCCCCAGCACCTGCGTACTGCAAGGAAAACACAAATACAGCCACCCAGGCAGGGGTGCGAGGTGCCCCAGGCCGCAGTACCTGGGTCTCGGAGAGGTTTTTGTGCGGCTCCAGCAGGTACCGGGTGAGGAAGGGCTCCGAGGGCCGCACGCTGCAGAAGAAGCCG
>NW_009199634.1:2792-22213 GCF_000690835.1 Fulmarus glacialis | reverse complement strand
GGGGGGGTCAGTGCCGGAGCCGGAGCCCGTCCCGTGGTGCAGGGGCCCTGCAATACTGCGCAGCCCGAAGGGAGAAGTTGAGGGCAGCAGAACTTGAAACGTTGTCAAAGCCGCTCTGCTGTGGGTTTTTTTTTGCCCTGTCTCCCTTAAGACGTTGGTGTGCCTTCTCTCTGAGCTCTTAGGTGCCAGGCAGCTATTCCGAGGACGCTAATTGAAATATTTTTTAAGTTTCTGACCAAGCAGCATGCCTCTCATCCACCAGTAACATATGCAGCACTGCATGTCTTTCCCTGCTCTAAATGTTAAGAAAGAGACATCTGTAAGTCTGTTACCTTCAGTGTTGTTAAGTGGTGGCGTAAATTGTGGAACCGAAACACATCTTCTCAGAACCAGAGCTGTGCCTGCACCAGACCACGGAGCCCTGCTCATGAGGCAACGTACCCCCACAGCGCAGTATTCGAATTCACGGAAAGATTCCTGTCTGAAACTTGTTGCTTTTCCTTTAAACACTGTTCTGTGAGTTTTTGTTTGCTTGCTTGCTTTTTAAGCAGACTTTAAAGTTACAAAGATAACCTTAGGTGCATTAGGAAACGAGATGGGTTTTTTTTCTGCATTGCCAATAATAGAAAATGCACACCAAAGTAGTAGTAATGATTAGCAGTGAAGATGGAGGAAAAGCAACACTACTATTATAATCTTCTTCAATTTTTTCTCCCCAAGTAAAAGCAAAGCCCCTTTTCTTGCAGAGGTGCAAAGGGCGTTAGGCAGCCCTTAAGGCTGGTGGGTTTTGTAGAAGTTCTCTAATTTTCCCAGGGATTGTTAAAGACTTAGCACTTCAAGGTTGCCCACTTCTTAGTTTATTTGGTGAGGATTATGGAGTTTCAGTTTTACTCATACAACTGTTTTTCCCCTGACAGAGACCCAGCTGTTAGTCACATGGATCGCCCTTTCAAAAAAGCAGACCCTCAATATTCATAATCGTTTATTTGCCTTTTCTAAATAATCCAAAATATTAACTTTTTTAAAGTATCTAGAAAGCTTTGTACTTCTGAGTCTCTATTTGTGAATGTTTCTTGTTAGCATTACTCTTTCCTCCAAGCTGATCCCTGAGAAAATCAAATCTCGCAGCACACACAACTCTCTTTTAAACAATAGGTTTAACAATAACAGAACCATGCAGTGGTCTTGCACGTGGTATTTCACCATCTTGATTAAAGATTAAATTAAAAATTGTTCAAAAATATTGAGCAATGAGTTGTGAAATACCAATTCCATTTTATTGCTTTGGTCCCCTAACATTCATTTACAGCATTCTGTAGATGCTTATTTGGAAGACAGTCATACATATACACAGCTGTGGTTCTCTATTCGTGGCTTTCATCATGCTTCCATTCAGCCAAATAATGCCCTGTGCTCAGGTCTGTGGTAGAGGAAACCCTGAAGGGACCCATAATATAGCAGAGTGTTCAGTAAATCATCAGTTGTGTAATTATGCAAAAACATCAACACATACTTAGCTAGGTAGGAAATAGAATCAAAATACTTAAAAACACCTGCTGTTTGCCATGTCACTTAGTCATACATACTTTCTCTGGGCAAGGCACAGTATCATGCACTGATAAGATAAATTACCCAGCTTATAAAATGTAAGGGGTAAACAGGAGGTAAAAGTATCATGATATTTATGGATTTATATAAATTATAGTAGTTGAAACACAATGATGGTCTACCAAAAGAAACTGTCTCCTGGCACCATATTTCTTTACCTTGTATGTTTAGACATATCGGGTAAAGTTTTCAAAAGAAGTAATCACCTTTGAAAACTACTGCAAAACTGTATATATCCTACGTGTGCTAGATGTAAAAGATGAGCAAATCTTATGCAAATCTCACAGCAAGATGAAGTCACAATTAATACTTTGTGCTTGAATCTGAATTTGCCCCTACTTCTGCTTGGGATTTGGCAGCCCAACAGCATGCTACTCAGGGAAGCACCTTCCATTCTTGTACTGCTGGAATAAAACTGTCAATACTTCTACTGAAAACTGTTCTCTGATTTTACACCTGTCAGCACAGCCGTAATGTTGTTGCGAAATAGTTATTAATGTTATAATCCATTGTTCTAATTTTTGGTTAATACCATCTCAACTTCAAAAGGGAAATCAGGAATGAGGCTTTGAGGAAGGACTGAACTACACAAAAGTAGACTCAAAGCAGAAGAGGAGGCAGCATCGTAAGGGAGAGGTGAGAAGAGGCAGCAGCTTGGAAAGAGGGTGATATGAGGGACTTCTTGAAAAACTAGTCTGCTGGGAGTACCACAAAGGAGGAAGAGAAAAGAAAGCTGCCCATCACTGAGGAATTAAACAGTTGTGTTCCCTGTTCCTGAAACTGAAAACATGTAGGTACAATTACTTTTTTTTTTCTGGGGAGGAGGGTGTTTCTAAATTAGTATGAGCGGGTCTGGAAACAAGGCTTCAATTGTGATCGAAAGGATTATCAATGGTAGGCCAGAAGCACTTGAACACTTACTTGTTTCCCTGAGCCCATCTTCAAGTGACAATAACGCTATTAGACTTGATGAGTCATCCATAAGAGAGTCATATCCCTTACATTTTATCCTTTTGCATTCGTTACACATACAGCTTGGGACTGGCGGTGCAATCAGCTAGCGTACTTAGCGGAAGCAGTGCAGCCACATTAACACCGTGCTCATCCAAGCAGAACAGCACACTCGTTATTTTTCTTGCCACTTCCACAAACCTGCAAGCACTCTGTGAAGAACTGTGTTAGGGCAAGTATATATATATGTAGTCAAATGCAAACCTGGCAGAAAGTTTTTGCACCCAGTCCTTAAAATACTCAGAATTTTCTTTCTCATAGGCCCAGAAAAATGCTTAATTCAACTAGGAGGAGTACCTTAATGCTGATGATGGCTGCAAATATCTTCATATTTATAACACAACTCTTGCCTGTTGCCAAACGTCTCAGTGTTCTTTGCATTTATTACAGTTTTCATTGACTATAAGCAAAGTAAGTTGTCTGATGGTCTAGATCCACATTTTGAAATCCCACTGCAGACACTGGAAGCTGCAGGGGGTACCTACTGAAATTATGGGCGAATGCAGCATTAAAATCTGAAATAGAGCAGGAGGAGATAGGGATAGCACCGGCAGGCTCTCCATCCAGAAGTTTATAAAGATTTTTGTAAAGTGAAGCAAAGTGAATGCACTGAGTTAAGAGGCAGGCTCAGAGACAAAAATATAGTTGTGAGGGGGCGGACGCAGCACACACAGAAGAAGGGGCACAGGCAAGATTCAGCAATAAAAGAGCAACTGTGCCAACTTGCAGCGAAGCACAAAAGAGCGCACATCATTTTCCAGCACTGAAAGGAGGGCAGCCCTACAACCTAAATAACTGTTAGCTCACCAGCTTATGAAAAATGAAATCAGTGGCCTAGTTGCCATCAAGATAACCTCTGAAACAGCAGTAACCTGCATTTGGAGGGCAAAAGGATATGTTCTCTCAGCGTACACAAGAAGACAAGTGAAGACTAAGGAAAGGGGAAACAACAGGCAGGGTTGGGGGAGGGACAGACTGAACGAACAACAGACCAGTTTTGCTTTACTAAGCAGTTTCATTAGAATGGCTACTAGACTGTTTCTAACTTCAGCAACAAGCCTGAACTTTTGTACCTTTCTCTACAGTCTAAAAAAGATCTTTTACAAAATTATTCCTGTATACTATAAATTAGCTCTGATTGTCCATAACCAACCAACGTAAAACAAAGTTTGGCTTCTGTTCTCTTGTTGTTTAAGTTGTTTGTAGCTCAGCCTGGCAGTATGGTTGGAGTTTGCGTAGGGTTGTTTGGTTTGGGATTTATTTTTTGGGGGAGGGGGAAGAAGGCAGGGTGGAGGAGATCTGAAGAGTGTGTAGTCATTAAACATTTCAAGTGTTCAGTCTCACTGTTTACAAGCAATTCTCTATCTTTATGGTTGAAATCCATGGCATTTCAAGTAAGATCAGATGACCCCAAAAGTCTGCTCAGCAACATGATTGAAAGGGGAACTCAGAGTGTCTTCTATGTGTGAAATTTGAATATTCTGTTATTTCAGGATGTTGCCTATTCTAAGCTCTTTGGTGTGAACTGCCTGATCAGAAGTTTTGCTTCTGATCAGGATCACAACTCTATAATTTCCAATTAAAGAACTCATTCACTTTCTGATTTCTCAGCATTCACCTGAGATGCAGCACAGACAGAAAATGCAAGACTGTATGTGAAAGGGCCACTCTAGACAATATGGTGTGAATGTTGGGCATTAGATAAATAATTACTGAAGAAGCATCAGGTGTAATTCCTGCTTCATCCTTTGCAATAAGGATGCAATATCTGCCCATTCTTCATATTCTCAGAATTGTTTACTGGAGGCTGAAATTTCTTTTAAAGCTTTTGCCAGCTTACATTTCTTCGCTGTAGCGAACTTTCTGCTATTCAAACAGCTGTCTCCAGCTAGGACAGACACTGTTTGCCTTAGCAGCTTAATCCTAGTTGTCTAAGCAAGTGTTAGAATAAAGATAAACTATATTTCTTAATACAAAGGAAACTGTCTCAAAATTATAATGGTGTCTTTTTCAGAAGTCTATAACGACATGACTAGAGTAATCTCAGAATTGTAACATAGGTGTTCGTCATCAGCTGCTTAGCTTCTGGCCGTGGATTTTCTGTGAAAACAATGCACACAAACAGGCGGCTTCCTATGCTATTTGTACACTGCTGCTACAGAGGGGAGCAAGATAGAGCATAAAGAGCAAAACTCTTTAGCAGAGTCACGTTAATTCTTAAAATTCATTTGGAAGCAACCAAAACAATTCTTTATCTGGATTATACACTAATTTGAAGACAAAACTGTTAAATGGAATGCTTATTCTGCAGTATAGTAAATGATCCCATTCCCTCCTTCCAAGTGGGTCAGGAGTCATGAGAACATATCCCTGTGGTTTGAAGATATTTCTGTTGCTCTTCAGAGTATTTGCTGTTACCCATGCTTGACCTGAAGACAGCAACTGCCTGTTGCAAAAGGGTTTGGATGGTTTCTCTTCTGAGAGTTGAACTCCTGAATGTATATGGCAGGTAGATCAGCCTAAGTGATGGGCTCACTGGTCTGAAAAGTACCTTCTTTTGATATCTTCTCGAGCATACATATGGCCATTTTTAGAACATATTGCAAATAATTTGTGTACGTGAGTTTTAGTTCTGTTCAGTGCTGCAGACCCAGTGGACTCAGTTTACTTTTCTGGTAAGAGGAATTTGGTTGCATCATTATATCATGGTTATCCTTCTAGGCATTAGGTGTATGTCACAAGCAAATGAAGCGTGGGCCTGAATTTTCAGGTTACATACTGTTTAATAGTGATTACAGTGATAGTGATACTGTGATAAAGTGTTACGGTGATACTGAACTTTGCCAGTGACTTAAAACCAAAATGAAGATATCCAGTGGCATGGAGAACACAAAATGGGTTATATCCAAAACATTTTGGTAGAAAAAACCCACTTAATAAGACTGACAGCTAGCAAAGACAAGTAGGAAGCAAAGCTATTCACTATGCATTAAAAAAATTAGCTCCATTTACCGTATTTGTATTCTGCAAAATTGGGATTGATGGTGTCCTCTTTACATAAACCCAGATGAAGATGTCATCCTGAGAAGTCTGAGAAATCTGACTAACTCTACTGCAGTTAACACATGATATGAGAGGTTTTTTAGTTAGGAAATATATTTAAAAACCAAAAGCTGAGCAGAGGATAAATACTCTTGTAGTTTAATGCATTATCTTGGGGAGGGTGAGGGGAATTAGAAGAGATTCTAAAACTTTCTCCTTTTCATTTTTCTTTAGGTGATGTTTTCCACTGAGTCCTAAATGCCTAATCCATAACGAACAAATTTTCTGAGACAGTTAATCTGCTTATGGGGGGCAGATGGGGGCGGAGAAAATTAGAAGAATGGAATAGCTAAGAGTAAAATACATATTCTGTCTACAGTATCAGCAACCCCAGGTGTTCAGAGCCATTAACCAAGCTCTAAGAATCATGACACTGGAAATGAAAGTTGTTTACATTTCCCTGTTTCCTGAACCTCTTATAGCAGTTTGTTCATAGCAAAGACTGATGCAAAAAACCCTACAAAATGTAGAGATTTAATTTAATCATTGAAAAGAGCCATGGGAAATCCAAACTCCTGAAATGAAATGCTGCTTGTAATGCATTAGGAAGAGGACAATACAGAGGAGTACAACAATTATTGCTTATTTGAATGATGACATTTCCCCTGGTTTTGTTAAAAACAGACCCAGAGTACTCTCTCCTATGTACTTTACAACATAAGTCAGTTGCTGTTCCCCTGAAGGAGGGTTGAAAACTGGTCCTATGTCAAGTCCAAATTGTTTTCCATGTATTACAAGGACTACAAGGTCCCTCCTTCGCCAGAAAAACCTGTTCCTCAGGCACTCCTCTTCCTCATAGGTAGGCGTATAGTCAGAGAGGCCATTATGAAGAATCTTTAACCGGGTGCATTTTATATACAAAATGTGTCCTTGACTAAAGATTTAATACCTCTGACTATTTCTATGGTTTGTTTGGTTTATCATTGAGATTCTCATTTTTCCCCCAAGTTTTTCACAAGATTTTTTTCATGTTACTTTTTGAAAAAATTTTTTTTCTGATTGTAACACTTCCTCTACAAGGTAGGAGACCTTCTGCAAGACCACTGCAAGCCGTTTAGGACTGAATTAAGGATCATTACACTCTTAACTTCAACTCCTACTCATGTGTTGCCAATACTCCCCTTTCCCTTAACACACAAGAGCATCTCATCAATCAACCTGTGCCACCTAGGCAGGGATGCGTGAGGTGGAGCCCAGCTTTCCTGTGTGGGTTCTTCCTTCATTTTACCAGGAGGACTAATTACCACTTGTCTGTTCTCATAATTTACATCCAGTTCCCAGAAAGACAGACAGGTTTCTCCAGTTTGTTGTGAAAGAATTGGAACAATGTATGCCGCTGCTGCTGACATGAGGACATCAGCAATACATCTAAGGTCATGAAGGATCTGTAAAGGCATAATCTTAGACAGGCTTTTGCAGAGTGACTCACACACCTGAGTATTAATCCTTGCAACAAAGGCATATCCTAAAGTAGGACAGTGAAATTCTCCATATTAAATCCCATAATTTCCTGATCATTCCCTTTCTCTCTTGAAATAGTTCTTCTGGAAATGCCAACTTGAAAAAGGATTTGTAAGCCTAAAATGCATGTTTCGTCTTTCCCTTCCTCCTTGATGTCAGTGGGTTTAACAAAGGGTATCACTTTTTCTTCAGGCTGAGCGTACAGTACTTCAGGCTTATTTATGCCTCATATGACAATCAGTACAGATGCTGCAGTCAAATTATATCCTCACATTAAACCAACGATACAATCACATAGATTTTATGTGGAAACACTGAATATAAACATCACTTGACCCAGACTAGTCTGGAGTCAAAGTTGAGATTGCAAAGTAGCAGACTAAGCTAAATTTTTTGAACAGCTATGCACAGGAGTCTGCAATGCAGTTTTGAGTTGAAATTCAGATCTGCTTAGTCATCATACTGATAAGAGATTTTGGATTTATGCAGACTGATTAACAGCCTTCTTGCTAGATTCCTACAAGGATCACCATTTCACTTTTGAGATATGAAATAACTGCTAGAAAAAGCCTGATTTACTCCAAACTCACCAGTGCTTTGGAGGTGAAAAAGGAGAAAAGAAAAGATGTGTTCTGTCCAACTCTGATACATGACTGCTTTTAACATTGTTATTTTGAATTTTTATTCATCTATTCAATTAAAAACTTGCCAGTTAAGAACAATATTGGCTACATCAAATTCTTTCTCAATACAAGATGCAATTAAAAACTTACTTGCTATTCTTCAAGTGTTTCCAGAGTTAAAACCCAAACAGCAGTTAGTTCTCTAATTTAAGCTCCAAATTATCTGACAAAAGTGACAAAGAGCAAGGCTGGAACAGAGATTTCCCAGTTACAAACCATAAATCAACTGCACTAGATCTTTTCTTGCACCTTTCTGGAGCAGTCCAATGAACACATGGTTAGAAAATATATCAGGGGAAAGAAACAAAACCAAGTTAGAATAATACACTTATTGCACAATTTTAAGATTTAAAAAAAAAAAAAAAATCACAGTCCCATCTATATCCAGCTGTGGAAAATATCTGCCCTGTAAAGTCTCCTAGTATTCACCTTCATCCATCTGTACTTTCTGCTCATCCAGTGCCATTTTCTTTTTGTTCCTCACCCTGCAGAGTCTGGATTTAATACTTCTTTACTTCTATTCCTCCTTTTTCATACTGGGAATATGCTTCCCTCCTCTTTCCTGCTCCTAGGCCCCTAGTGTGGCAATATCTCTATATTCCTTACAGAAATACCTCTCTTTCTCACGGCTGAGCATGAATATGGGCTGATGCCTTCTGCTTTGCAGCTGGGGAGGGTACCTTCCCAGGGGAGCGAGCAAGCTGCCAGGCTTTGTCCATCTTCTGCCTCTCCCTCAAGCCAAAGAGCTTCTGCCTCCGAGAGGAAAGGTGCTCTGGGATAAGGCTGATGGTGGCTACCAGAAGCACTTCTGGATCTAATATATCAGTCATTCTCACTAATGGGGAAAGGAAACGTCTGCTCTGCAACTTTAAACTGTATAGCTTTTCAATAAATATGAAATAGCTTTAAATAGACATATTGAATACAGTTACAGTACATCGTTATAGCAGGTCCTGTGGTTGGTTTTGTTGTTTCACCTAAAGCTGCCATCTGTGGAGTCATGTGTCTGAGCCATGTGATGATGAAAGATTCTGCTCTAGGCGAGCAAGTTTTCGTCCTTCCTCTTGACACAGAATTGCTTACATATGTGAATGCTAAAGCCTTAGAAAACCAGGGAAGTACAGAGGATGCGTTTCTGTTCTGTGGTACAGATACCCCTTGATTCAAAACCCTCCATCTTTGTTACTCTTAACGCTTTGAGCCTTCAAAAACTCTTGCACCTGTTAACTTTGCTACTGGGATAACTTTTATAACCACTTAATGCACAGAACTAAAGCAAACATGTTTAAGTGTCTGTAGGATTGTGACCAAAACACATTTAGACATCTTCTGACACCTGCCTACTGATTGGGATTGGGTAGCTCTGTTCCAAACAGTGCTCCACAAGCAGATTAAGATTTCAAAAGATGTTATTAGTATTCTTCTCCGAAATCTGGAGATTTCCAGAACTCAGAAGACCTCTTTATCACTTTAGCATTCTGTACCCAAAAATAACTATAAAGAGACAGAGCTGTGTTCCCCAAGGACATTTATTTCTGGGATAATACGGAAAAATACCATTCTTCTCTTACCTTAGCTAAGAGCTGTGAGTAGAATTGCATTAATTCATTGGGATGCACATAGCTAGGACTGGGCTACTTACACAAAAGCTGTCCTAGCTTTGTAAAGTCCTTCTTAAATCTTTACATTATGTCTAGAGAAAATTCAGTTGTGGAATGAATTACAATGAATTGGAATGAATCTAGAACAAATTGGATTGCTGCACTGGAGCTAGAGATAGCAAAATTACATCTATTTCCACAGAACTTTTTTCTTTTTTTTCCTTTGTAGTTAACATTCTCATCATGTATGTAAAGTACACAGCTGCTGATTAAAAGATTGCAAAAGGGATGTGGAAAAAAAATCTTTTTAAACGTACAGAATGAAATAGTTTGAGTGCACTTTGTGATTTGTTTTCCAATTAGGAATGACATTTAATTTTAAGAGTTGAGCTGTTTTCAAGATAACATTTTGTTAGTTCAGGTGCATATGCCTACTACTGTGATTACTGACTGTAATTTTCAGGATTTTAGGCACAGAGTAGGCCACAGGCTCCCTTGTATCTTTTTCCAATAGTCTCAGTTTTAATGTGTAAGACTATACTTACTGTTGTAAGTATACAACGCAACCCCACAATTCAGGCCCATACTTCATCTGCTTGTGACATACACCTAATGCCTGGAAGGATAACCATGATATAATGATGCAAACAAATTCCTCTTACCGGAAAAGTAAACTGAGTCCACTGGGTCTCCAGCACTGAACAACTGACACAACCCCAAATTTATTTTTGGTTCTAGTTTTTATGTATTTCTAGATTATTAAGGAAGCTGTAGGTTTTAGGTCTTCACTGACTTCACAAGTATTTGGGGTAGGCCTTTCTCTTCAAGAAGAACAAGGGAAAACACAGTTTGTTATGCAGATCATAAATTGTCCGAAGGTCAGTTTTGAGGTGTGTAGGCATTAGCATTGATTTGACAGTTTTTGCATTAAAATCCAATGGTTGAACTAGTAAATTGTCCTTCCTTCATAATAAATATTTGTAAGTTGTTTAGTTAAAAATGGCAACAGTTACAAGGAAAATACATTTTTTTAAAGTACCTTGACTGTATGAAATGCTTCATAGAAATAAGTAAAACTACATCTCTACTGTTAACTTGCAAATAAGAGGCCTGCAGTGATGGCTACATGCTCACGTTAACCTGACACAAATTGACTCCGTCTCCCCGTGCGCCCAGTTGCTCACTCCCATCATCTTCCTTACGCTGGTACAAGCACTGAGGCATCTTTCGAGGGGCGCAGTCAGGCAAGTTAAGATGCACATGCCACCCATTTGGCAGCAGCCTTTAATCAGCAGGATTTAATCACATTAAACTGACTGTATAATCATGACCTGATTCTGCAAAACTGTAAGTTCGAGTTTTGCATCTTAAAAGACTGCACATTTTAGTCATGTTATAGCTTATATGATACTAAGCACAAAGCAGGAGACCTATGGAAAAGAAATCTATTTCCACTTCAATTTGATACAGCTGACAGTAGTACTGTAGGAAAACTGTGATGAGGGAATTAGTAGGTTGGATATGGGCTTTTTATATAATATCAAAAATAGGTGTGCCACAAAGTAAAAAGAGGAAGGACAAGGAACCGGATTATTTCCTGTTTTGCTTTCAGAAAATTGTTTTCTTAGAAATACTTGCAAGTCTTTAAAAAATGTTTTAAACAAACTGCCTGGATTAAATCAAAACAGTAATTATGATTTCATGAGTTATTCTGTGTCTTTTAGGACTGAGGCTTTGATCTCTGACATGCCGTATCATAATAGTGTTTCTTACAGACCACCATGCTGTTACTTGACAAATAGGGAATCTTTCATTATGGTAGGACTTGCATATAGTTAAAGTATCTTGCTATTTAACTATAAAAATACAGGACTATAAAAATAATTTTTTTCCTATATAAGCTTAATGCTATATTTTAATTTTGTTTTTCATAAGCAATAGGGAAATATTCCAAACCAAATAAATAGTCAGCTGTTCTTTATGTATTTGCTGTTGTATAACATGCAGATTACTGCTGAAGGGTTTGTTTTAAATTGTATTTTCACATTGGTTTTTATAAGATAACGAGGTTGCGTGTGTGGGCGCATATGTATGTGTGTGAGTGTGCATGCATGCACACGTGCATATTTATCTCTCTGCCTGTTTTCCATTAATACCTTTGAGCCCTTTGGCTAATTCCAACCAAATTAACTTAGGACCAGAGTTCTAAAAATAAATATGTTCATACAAGGCTTGGAAAATGGCCAAGTAAAATAAGGAAATCTTATCAGTGTTCTGATGAAAGGAAAGGTTGTAGTGTAAGTGCATACATTATTAGACACTAGAGAATCTACCTTGAGGACACCCTATATAAATACCTCAGATGTGAAAAGAGGGACTTTTCTTGGCCTGTGCCTAAACTGGATGGTGCATTCAACATGCATAGCTGTCTGGTTTCATGTTTTCTTTCTTTACCGACCTTGGGAGTATTTCCAAGTCCTCCATTCATGTGTAGCCTTTAATGTTACAGACCCTGGAACACCCGGCTTCATGAAACTACTTGAAGAGTTTTAAAGGATCCCTCTTGCCTCCATCCAGCCTGTGTAAATGTTTCTTGCCTGCAGACAGCAGTGCCAAGCAGGCAGAGCCTGCTACAGGAACATACATCCAGCCCTGCTACCCTTCTTCCACCCTCTGGGATCCCCCTATAATTTGTGGAAATACTCTGCATCAGATAGCTAACTGAAATGTCTAAAGATAGATTTGCAAAAACTTCTCACCCCATTTTCACCTGTGAAATCATAGGCCAGTCTCCATGGACTAGCAGAGACTTCGTGCTGGCAGCCACCTTCAAAGGTCTCCGGAGCACTAGATAGCATAGCTTAAAGGAGTTGAAAGTGCATGGAACTTTGCAGGCTGTGCCTCACTCGAGATTTTGCAACTGTTTTTTTTCCCATTTGTCTGATAGTTCCAAGCAAAATACTATATGGCAGTATAAAAGTGTATCCTTTCTCACAAGTCTCACATGTGTCTCAGGTACTTTTGTCAAAGCTCTTAAACTTACTTACTCTTACGTGATCTTGATTTTCTTTAAAAAAAACCCACACAAAAACCATTAGTTTCTTAATTTTGTGGTTGAAGGGAAAACTTTAAGAAGTGATGTAATGATGAAAAAGCAAATAAAAAGAAATAAAAAACCCCACAACCCCGCACTTACAAAAATAATCTCAGACTGTTTGTAGACTGGTCTCATGATTTTGACTCATGATTTTGAATGTCCTTGTATTGTCCTTGTACATTAATAGTGTATCTTAACTGGACAAAGAAGTCAAAGGGGACATGCAGAACGCCCATAGCAACAGCAGTGCTACAGTTACATACTACTTTTAGATTTTTTGTTTGCTGTAGCCTAGAAAAGGCACTCTCCATTTGGCATAGGGTATAACTCTACTATAAAAATGTGTTGTAAGTTGTAATTTGGTCTTTTCTGGTTATTCTGTATGCAAATATATTCAAAATATTTGATGAAGAACTTTTCTTCAGAGAAGGAAAGAAGTTGGTTTCTTCTCTGTAAAACTGCATTTAGTATAGAAACCGGGAGGAGAAGAGACTGGTTTATTGTTACTTTTATTTTAATTGACAGGCATTTGATTTGGCAATAGATTTCCCAGGTTCCAAAAGGCTAAGAAAATATAAGGACAACTATTTATCTCTTTAAAATTAATTATGGAGGACATTTTGGGAAGTAATCATCATCCCTGCATGAAAATATTGCTTTAAAGGCAAACAACAGTCAAAAATAAGTGGATTATGTAGCTTTTTCATGTAGTGGTGTACATATATAGTAAGAAGTTAGAAGCTTTTATGGAGTTTATGATCTTTCATGGAGTTTTTTGGGAATGTTGATATTTCTAAAATATTTTACTATAGAAACTCATATGGAAGACCACTGATAATATATAAAACAAAGTCTAATTAAAAACTTGAAGTATCTGTGAATGTATTCCATAGTTCAATCATAAAAACATATTTATAGTCAAGCTGTTTTATAACTAAATATATATTTATTTAAATCCAAAGGCTAAAATGCACAATGGAGAAAAGTGATCTTAGTAAAGATACAGCTTCTTGCTATTTCAATTAAGGTATGAGATTTCAAAATAAAATGGTTGAGGCTCCTGTAATGTCTTTCCACAAGACCTAGAATTACAAAACTTAACATTCTTGTTTATTATCTTGACAATTTTAAGTTAAAAAAAATACTTTCAAACCCTAGTTATAAATGATAAGGAGCAAAATAAGCTGCCTTAAAAACTGGAAATTAATATTAAAGTTTGGTTTCTTGTGGATTTATGACCTAGTCCTGCATATACCCTCGCAATAATCCCACATTGCCCCAGGTCCATATAGCGTACCACTGCAGAACTCTGGTCTTCTCCAAAACCTTTGCTGACCTCCTCCCTAGCAATATCTCCAATGTCCACCATGATTTGCAAATATAACCCAAATACCCCAGCACCCAGCATATCCTAAATCTATCTTACTTTACCTGCTGGCTGTACAAGACAAAGCACATGATATGACTAGCTCAGTCACGTGTGTGCTGGCCGGCTGGCCAGAGTACGTAGATCAGCCAAGCACTTCTGTTAAATAGGATGTAAAATGTCTGCATTCTTCATGTCTTTCTTTTAATGAACATGAGTAGCAGCTCTTTTCTCTCCCTAGGTGTCATGTTTTTTTCACTGAACTTGAGGACGTATACCAACAGTGAAACCTCAGTGTTGTTGCTGATACTACTAGGTTCCAAGTTACCAGAAGGAGAACTTGCAGAAGCAGAACCATTTCATAACCCTCATTTTCTGAGGAAAGCACACAAAAAAGAGCCAAATTCAAGTTTAAAAAAGTCACATTACCTTCTGACTCTCTTACACATTTTTTCATAGTGGTTTTAATATAAAAACCGTGAGCAATTATTACATACAAGTAATTCTGAGCATGTTCTTTTTGAAGCCCACTCATTTCAGCATAGTGCATTGGCTCCTAAAGTGATATTGGGTTACTTACATGATTCTGAGTAACACAAAAGCGAAAGACCAACAAATGCTGAAGAAGAATGAGCCTCTGAATCAATTTACATCTCATGTGAAGTCAGATCATATTCCCTGGATACGTATTCAGGGATGACCCTTTAATGTATGGCTCCAAGCATATAATACATATATGGTGGGCTTGCCATTTCCACAGTAGTTTTGCCATCCCTAGATTTTGAGTACAGCGTGTCACTGATGAGCATTTCAGTTGTGAGGCTCGTTTTACATTGTCTCTGTCAATCCAATTATAATTATGTTTATTCATGAAAATCTGTAGTAGTTTCTGATGCTCTCCCAAGCTTCTTTAGTGCAGGAATACCGTAAGATTCTTTATTTTGCCAACTTTATAACAATCTGTCTGAATTTCCTCTTAATCACATTATCTTCTTTCTTTTTCCCATTTAAGCCCCAGGAGACTTAATTTAGTGCATTATACCTTCCACAGTGATGGCTCTACCTTTATGCTTAGCTGAAGAACTGACTAAAAATTAAAAATAAAACCCTCTACAATCAAATGAGGAAGCTACTAATAGGTGTATAAATTCACAAAATTATTTAAAAGTCAGAAAGTATATCTAATACAGTTGCTATCTGTCAAACAGACAACAATGCCAAAAACCACACTTACTATAAAATTTGTGACAAAATGTTTTCAAGAATTACTGTCTTTTATTCATCACCACAATTGCTTGGTACAAAGTCTCTTGAAGACTAAAAATTGCATTCTCTGCTGCAATGCAGATCATAACTAACAGGAAATAAGTGAGTATTTTCTCCACAGTCTTTGTCCCAGCTGGTGTTACTGATATTTATAAATGTATACCTATGTTCAATTATCTTTTTAGGATAATTCTCTTTCTGAGAGGATGTCAGAGGCTGTCTGGTTGTTTAATTACATCAGTTGAGCTGTTCAAGACAATATTTTTGATTTTTTTCTGATAATTCTGTAACCAGAGGAATTCTCCTGGTGAATGAAGACAGATGGTTCACGTCAGGGCCCCCAGTGCACAAAGAGGCTGCAAGTGCTGTGAGAGGCTTCACCTGGGACCTTCACCCACAGAGCTGCTGCCACTGGCCCATGACCTCCATTTAAGCTCTGGCCCAGGCTATCAATCTCTGTCTGAGCTCTGCTGTAAGCGTACTTCTTTTCAGCTGGTAGTTGGGATATTGTTTTGTTTAGATTTTGTGGGTTAAACTTGGATTTGTTACCTTGCCTTTGCCTGGTGATGGTTGGATAGTTGGTGGGACCTGTTGCCATCACTGTCCCTGCTCTTCTTGCCTTGCTGTGGTGTGGTGGGACTGTGCCCTGTTGGTGAGGTCCTGCCCATGCTGTGCTCATCCTCAGCTCCCCTTCCCTCATGGGGCAGCCATGCTCGTGCTGCTCCTTAATAACTTCTGATTCAGTCTGCTGGCTACCTTAACTTCCTGGCTTGGATCTTCTTTCATTTCTTCAAGTACAAAGTCCATCTGTAAAAGGAGAACATGGTGAGTCCTCATCTTAGATTTCATTGTACCAATTAAAAATGGGAAGAGGGACATGCTCCCAATTTTGGAAGAGTATTGGGAAATCTCTGCTAATCTGGAAAGTTGCTGATACATACAGAAATCTTAACAAACTTAGCCAATTACTTTTCTTTCCTGGCTGTAACTATTGGTCATTTATTTACTTAAGTGTCAGCTTAATATACTGAGTGTTGCTCTTTCAAGCCTATTACCATATATTAAACATCTCCAATGTCACTTGCGTGATTTCAATGGTCCTGGATGAAGTTGGCAAAGTATGTGACTTGTGACTTAACTCAACTGCAGCAAAGCCGATAGTGTTTGACAGATGGAGACATGTACCATGTCTCTTTCAAATAACACTAAATGATGCTATGATTCTGAATATCCCAGGTACACTCAGAAGGAAGAACAGGATCCTTTAATTACTGCAGGCAAGAAATATCCCGTATAATATTGCCTCTTTGTCTTCTATATTTAAATAATGCTAGTGATAATGAAACTAAACAAAAATTTCCAAATGTGTGAAATAGATTCTCTGCCGTTACTATGTGTCCAAATCTTCTTTTCAAAGTCACTGGACTTACACAAAATTAAGAGGATGGCAAGGAAAGGAATTGCTGTGCATGAGGGAGGCAAGAAAAGCTTGAAAGCAGAGCAGACCTACAAAGTAGGGAAGCAGTCATTTGTTACTGTGTAGCTATAGCTTGATAAACAATTATTTGACATAAGCTGAACTGCACAGTTTCCCTGTATTGTGAGAACTTGGTACTTCAACTGCAAGAACAGATGCAACTTTTTGAGCATCTAATGGCTTGTAATGAACTTTGTGCAAACTTTTTTACTACTTCAATATTTGTGATATGACAAGTCTTCACAAACCATGATTGTGATAGAACAACAACAGCATGGCTTCTAAAAATGCTTCTGAAGTGCTAGTGACAGAGTTAATGCTGCACAACAGCTTTGTAATGGGAAGTAACATGGTTGTAACATGTCAGCTACTGTCTGAAATAGAATTTACTGGTGGATTTGAGGCTTGCCGTAAGCTATTACAGAGGAGAGAGACATTGTGCTTCTAGCATATAGTGACAATACAGTGTATATGTACAAAGAACCTATTTTAAAGTAGTTAATAGCTATTGCTATCAAACTGTGGGGGGTGGGGGGGGAACCAACAACAACTCCCTGTGGTTTGATTCCCACTGTTGGGAGGGGGAGTATATAATTCTGGTCAGGATGATAGACAGGTGTTAAGGAGAGGGGTACAGACAGTCAAACAGAATTTAGCACTCTTCAGAAGCTGGAGGAAAAAGAAATGTTGATGTATTTGAGAAAGGGATCATATCCTGTCTGCATATCCTACACCTAGTGGCAATTTAGAGTGAGGCTGCTAGGTGCTGCTGCAATACAAACATGAAAGCTTATAAATGAATATATGTTACTGATTTTTTTTTTTTAAAGAAAAAATAGATGTCTTCTATAGCAATACATTAGACTGACATACTTTTATACAAGTGTTTTCACTGACATGAATGTTTCTTGCATTTCACTTTAGATGGTGGACTAGAAGGCCAAATTTCAAAGACAGTAAGTTTGAATATAAAATGAATTCCAGAGAGGTTAGTTCCAGAAGAACTTAAGTGTTTTTACTGAAACTAAGAAAACCTTGAACCCTTCTGTTTGAGTCAGATGTGCAAGCCTGCTGGTGTGCAATTTTACTATAAGATAATTTGCTCAAGTGTGATTTTTGAGACACAAAGACAAATACTGAGAAAATGCAAAAAAGTAAAACTTCCTAATTAGGAGAGAATGATATAATTATTTTGGATCCTGTGTATCTGACTATGGTAAGTATACTAGACAGGTTTATTAATGGGATTGTTATTAAAATTAATGCAGTAGCTTGTCTTTACCAATAAGATAGACCAAGCCCTCAAAGCTAAGATTTCTTTACTAAGTATCCCAACAGCTCTGCCTCTGCACATCACTAATCATTTAGATGTCAATAACAACTTAGACTTCCACCTTTATCAAGAGTCAAATGTGTTTAACTAGGATGGTCATTTTTCCCTTATTCCATTGAACAGGAGTACATGCTGATAAGATGCCCCTGAACTTTCTCTTTTCCAGGTTGAACAGTCACAGCTTTCTGCCTCTCATATGAGAGCTGCTCCAGTCCCTTCATTTTTGTGGCCTTTCACTGGACTTGCTCCAGTGTGTCCATGTCTCTCCTTTACTTTATCCCCAGAACTGGACATCAGATGTGTCTGCCTCACCAGTGCAGAGCAGAGAGTAAGGATCACCTCCCTCAACATTGTCCAGCTACCTCAGCGCTCCTCGGTGCATCCCATCAGGTCCCCTGGACTTCTGTATGTCTGATTTGCTTAAATGTTCCCTAACCTGCTCCTCTATGCATGGTGAGTCCTCATTGCTCTAAACTTTCCCACTGGCCTCGAGGGGCCAGGGATTTCTGTGAACAATTCTTACCAGTGAAGAAGGCATTTAGTACCTTGGCCTGTTCAATGTCCTTTGATATGAGGTCCTCATTCCATTCAGCAAGAGGCCCATATTTTTTCAAATCTTCCTTTTGTGGCTGATATCTCAGTAGAAGCTCTTCTGGTTCCCCTTCATGTGCCATGTCAGATTCAACTTCAGATGAGCTTTGGCTTTCTTAACCCCATCTGTGCATGCTTGGGTAGTGTCTCGGTATTCCTCCAAGGTCTCCTGTCTCTGCTTCCACCTCTGTTATGCTTCCTTCTTATGTTTGAGTTTGTCAGGAGCTCCCTGTTCATCCATGCAGGCCTTTGCTTGACCTCCTGCCTCACAGCTGGTGGGATCCTTGAAAATCAACCAGCTCTCTTGGACCCCTCTTTCCTCTGGGACTATCTCATGGGATTCTTCCAGGCAACCCTGTGAACAGAACAAAGTCTTTTCTCCTGAAGTCCAGGGTTGTGATTCTGCTTATTTGCCTTGTTCCCTCCTCTCAGGATCCTGAACTTCACAGTGTCATAGTCACTGCAGCCAAAGCTACCCACAACCTTCACATTCCCAACCAGTTCTTCTTTCTTTGTCCAGCAGAACACCTGCCTTTTTTCATTCCTCAGTTGCCTGTGTCAGGAAGTGACCACCAGTGCCCTCCAGAAACCTCCTGGATTGCTTGTGCCCTGCTGTGTTGTCTGTTCAGCAGATAACGGGTGGTTCAAGTCCTTCCTGATGAATGTTAGGGACTGCAAATGTGAAGCTGCTTCAGTTGTCTACTTCTTCCTGATCAGACAGTCTGTAGCAGACACCCACCACAACGTTGCCCATGTTGGCCTGCAATCCCATCCTGGCCCATAAGCTTTCAGCCAACTCATTGTCCATCCCAGGGCGGAGCTCTG